>NC_088397.1:85466751-85661751 GCF_034236695.1 Oncorhynchus nerka
AAGGCCAACATCCCGGAATCGCCTCTTCACTGTTGACGTTGAGACTGATGTTTTATGGGTATTTCCCGCATGGAATAGCCTTCATTTCTCAGAACAAGAATAGACTGATGAGTTTCTTTTTCTGTACATTTGAGCCTGTAATCGAACCCACAAATGCTGATGCTCCAGATACTCAACTAGTCTAAAGAAGGCCCGTTTTATTGCTTCTTTAATCAGAACAAAAGTTTTCAGCTGTGCTAATATAATTGCAAAAGGGTTTTCTAATGATCAATTATCCATGAAAACGAGTCCCTATATCGACATAATCTAAAAGGCGCTCAGCAAGGAAAAGCCACTGCTCCAAAACCGCCATAAAAAAAGCCAGACTACGGTTTGCAACTGCACATGGGGACAAAGATCATACTTTTTGGAGAAATGTCGATCTGGTCTGATGAAACAAGAATATAACTGTTTGGCCATAATGACCATTGAGGAAAAAGGGGAGGCTTGCAAGCTGAAGAACACCATCCCAACAGTGGAGCACGGGGTGATAGCATCATGTTGTGAGAGTGCTTTGCAGCATTACATTTACATTTACATTTAAGTCATTTAGCAGACGGCTCTTATCCAGAGCGACTTACAAATTGGTGCATTCACCTTATGACATCCAGTGGAGCAGCCACTTTACAATAGTGCATCTAAATCTTTTAGGGGGGTGAGAAGGATTACTTTATCCTATCCTGGGTATTCCTTAAAGAGGTGGGGTTTCAGGTGTCTCCGGAAGGTGGTGATTGACTCCGCTGTCCTGGCCGTGAGGGAGTTTGTTCCACCATTGGGGGCCAGACAGCGAACAGTTTTGACTGGGCTGAGCGGGAACTGTACTTCCTCAGTGGTAGGGAGGCGAGCAGGCCAGAGGTGGATGAACGCAGTGCCCTTGTTTGGGTGTAGGGCCTGATCAGAGCCTGGAGGTACTGAGGTGCCGTTTCTCCCTCACAGCTCCGTAGGCAAGCACCATGGTCTTGTAGCGGATGCGAGCTTCAACTGGAAGCCAGTGGAGAGAGCGGAGGAGCGGGGTGACGTGAGAGAACTTGGGAAGGTTGAACACCAGACGGGCTGCGGCGTTCTGGATGAGTTGTAGGGGTTTAATGGCACAGGCAGGGAGCCCAGCCAACAGCGAGTTGCAGTAATCCAGACGGGGAGATGACAAGTGCCTGGATTAGGACCTGCGCCGCTTCCTGTGTGAGGCAGGGTCGTACTCAGCGGATGTTGTAGAGCATGAACCTACAGGAACGGGCCACCGCCTTGATGTTAGTTGAGAACGACAGGGTGTTGTCCAGGATCACGCCAAGGTTCTTAGCGCTCTGGGAGGAGGACACAGTGGAGTTGTCAACCGTGATGGTGAGATCATGGAACGGGCAGTCCCCGGGAGGAAGAGCAGCTCCGTCTTGCCGAGGTTCAGCTTGAGGTGGTGATCCGTCATCCACACTGATATGTCTGCCAGACATGCAGAGATGCGGTCGCCACCTGGTCATCAGAAGGGGGAAAGGAGAAGATTAATTGTGTGTCGTCTGCATAGCAATGATAGGAGAGACCATGTGAGGTTATGACAGAGCCAGTGACTTGGTGTATAGCGAGAATAGGAGAGGGCCTAGAACAGAGCCCTGGGGACACCAGTGGTGAGCACGTGGTGAGGAGAGGATTCTCGCCCGCCACCTGGTAGGAGCGACCTGTCAGGTAGGACGCAATCCAAGCGTGGGCCGCGCCGGGAGATGCCCAACTCGGAGAGGGTGGAGAGGAGGATCTGATGGTTCACAGTATCGAAGGCAGCCGATAGGTCTAGAAGGATGAGAGCAGAGGAGAGAGAGTTAGCTTTAGCAGTGCGGAGCGCCCTCCGTGATACAGAGAAGAGCAGTCTCAGTTGAATGACTAGTCTTGAAACCTGACTGATTTGGATCAAGAAGGTCATTCTGAGAGAGATAGCGGGAGAGCTGGCCAAGGACGGCACGTTCAAGGGTTTTGGAGAGAAAAGAAAAGAAGGGATACTGGTCTGTAGTTGTTGACATCGGAGGGGATCGAGTGTTTTTTTCAGAAGGGGTGCAACTCTCGCTCTCCCTTCTGAAAAAACCTACACTGATCCCTCCGATGTCAACAACCAGAGACCAGTATCCCTTCTTTCTTTTCTCTCCAAACTCCTTGAACGGCCGTCCAGCAGGAGGGACTGGTGCACTTCACAAAATAGATTACATCATGAGGGAGGAAAATTATGTGGATATATTGAAGCAACATCTCAGGAAGTTAAAGCTTGTTCGCAAATGGGTCTTCCAAATGGACAATGACCCAAAGCATACTTCCAAAGTTGTGGAAAATGTCTTAAGGACAACAAAGTCAAGGTATTGGAGTGGCCATCACAAAGCCCTGGCCTCTTCCTATAGAAAATGTATGGGCAGAACTGAAAAAGCGTGTGCGAGCAAGGAGGCCTCTGCAAACCTGATTCAGTTACAACAGCTATGTCAGGAGGAATTGGTCAAAATTCACCCAACTTATTGTGGAGCTTGTGGAAGGCTACCTGAAACGTTTGACCCAAGTTAAACAATTCAAAGGCAATGCTACCAAATACTAATTAAGTGTATGTAAACTTCTGACCCACTGGGAATGTGGTGAAAGAAATAAAAGCTGAAATAAATAATTCTCGCTACTATTATTCTGACATTTCACATTCTTAAAATAAAGTGGTGACCTAAGACATGGATTTTTTACCAGGATTAAATGTCAGGAATTGTGAAAAACTCAGTTTAAATGTGTTTGGCCAAGGTGTATGTAAACTACCAACTTCAACTGTATATATACATACACTACTATATATATGTATCCTTGTGTGTGTGTATGTGCGTGTGTGTCCGTGTCTGAGAGAGAGAGAGAGAGAGAGAGAGAGAGAGAGATCGATGGAGAGAGAGAGAGAGAGAGAGATGGAGGGAGAGAGAGAGAGAGAGAGATGGAGGGAGAGAGAGAGAGAGAGAGAGCACATTGTGGGACGCCCTGAGCAGAATCAGAGATCCAATTCTCTCTTTCTCAGTTCAATTCTTGTAAGGGTTTTACTTGTATGGGGAACATATGTTTACATAGCCAAACAAAATAAATAGATAATAAACAAAGGTGAAATAAACAATTAAAATGTTCAGTAACTGTAGATATTTTTTATATTATGTCTATATACAGTGTTGTAATGATGTGGAAATCATTAATGTTCAAAAGGGAAAATAAATAAGGGAATAAATAGGAAGTCCAGCTCAGTTTCCACCTCATTTTGTGGCAGTGTGCACATAGCCTGTCTTCTCTTGAGAGCCATGTCTGCCTACGGCGGCCTTTCTCAATAGCAAGGCTATGCTCACTGAGTCTGTACATAGTCAAAGCTTTCCTTAAGTTTGGGTCAGTCACAGTGGTCAGGTATTCTGTCGCTGTGTACTCTGTTTAAGGCCAAATAGCATTCTAGTTTGCTCTGTTTTTTTTGTTAATTATTTCCAATGTCAAGTAATTCTCTTTTTGGTTTCTCATGATTTGATTGGGTCTAATTGTGCTGCTGTCCTGTGGCACTGTGAGGTGTGTTTGTGAACAGAGCCCCAGGACCAGGTTGCTTAGGGACTCTTCTCCATGTTCATCTCTCTGTAGGTGATGGTTTTGTTATGGAAGGTTTGGGAATCACTTCCTTTAAGGTGGTTGTTTTATTTAACTGCTCTTTCTGGATTTCTGATCATTAGCAGGTATCGTCCTAATTCTGCTCAGCATGCATTAATTGGTGTTTTACATTGTACACTGAGGATATTTTTGCACATGGCTTCTTGCGCTCAATTTGCAGTTTACGCAGCTGAATCTAGTTGATACACAGAGACCCATAGTGGTACATTTCATAAACCAAAAGGGGCATTACTAGCATTGAAGTTCTCTCTCCCTCTCTCTATCTCTCATCAAACACTAATACCCTCTTTCTGAGGCAACATGAATAGAGACAGAGACACCTAGTGGTTCTGATCAGCAGAGACACAGAGACACCTAGTGGTTCTGATCAGTAGAGACACAGAGACCCCTAGTGGTTCTGATCAGTAGAGACACAAAGATGCCTAGTGCAGGGCTCCCCCAACTGGCGGACCGGTCTGAATTTGACCCGAAGCCCCCAACGTTTTATGAGCAAAAAAACCAGAACATATATATTTATACATTTCTTCATTGTTGGACATAAACGACTGTAAAAACACCAGTAAATCAGCTGCAAGTTATTTTTATTGAAGAAATCTGTTCCCAACTATTTCTACACATAGTAGAGAAACACGTGATCGTATACAAATGTAAGCAAGGTTTGAGATGATTATGTTTTAGTTAAACAATGTATCTGTTTTGGCTTCTTGCTGGCAATTTGCAGTCTACGCAGCTGAATCTAGTTGATGATTCCTGCCTTAGTGGTTCTGATCAGTAGAGACGCAGAGACCCACAGTGATACATTTCATAAACCAAAAGGGGGCATTACTAGCATTGAAGTTTTCTCACTTTATATAGTGTCGTACGTGATCATACTGTATCTATCCAATCATGAACAAATGTGTCCATAGAGGTCATTGTATCTCTAATGCACCTGTTGCAGCTGGTCAGCACTACAGTCGTAAAGATTACCAAAATAGATTCCACTGTCGGTATCACTAGTCCCTTGGTAAACATTGCCAATATTCCATCTACTCTCCATTTTCCACTTGAATCCCAAAATGATTAACCTCAGAGCACATTCACCATTGAACCAAAGTTACTGAATCATGACACCTTCAGGAGGTCAACAAAGTGGCTAAACGTAAACAAAGAGAGAGCGTCACTGACTCTGCCTCCTGGGCTTCAGACTGACCCAGTTCTGTCTAAGGTCAGCAAGACTCTCTTAGAACGACATACAATAAAATGAACAAAAGTATGTGGACACCTACTCGATGAACATCTCTTTCCAAAATCATGGGCATTAATATAGAGTTGGTACCCCTTTGCTGCTACAGTATAAAAGGCGAATCAAGATCTTCCACCCCTATCTCAAAAAAAACATTTCTGTATGGACCACTCTTTAGACAGGCTATTATAGACCGATAGAGAGGTTAGTATAGACAGGATGAGAGGTTAGTATAGACAGGTAGAGAGGTTAGTATAGACAGTTAGAGAGGCTAGTGTTGACAGGTAGAGATGTCAATATAGAAAGGCAGAGAGGTATTAGTATTTAGTATTGACAGGTAGAGAGACTAGTATAGACAGGTAGAGAGGTTAGTATAGGCAGGTAGAGAGGTTAGTATAGGCAGGTAGAGGTTAGTATAGACAGGTAGAGAGGTTAGTATAGGCCGGTAGAGAGGTTAGTATAGACAGGTAGAGAGGTTAGCATTTAGTATTGACAGGTACAGAGGCTAGTATAGACAGGTAGAGAGGTTAGTATATAGTATTGACAGGTACAGAGGTTAGTATAGACAGGTAGAGAGGTTAGTGTAAACAGGTAGAGAGGTTAGTGTAAACAGGGAGAGGTTAGTATAGAAAGATAGATAGTTTAGTATAGACAGGTAGAGAGGTTAGTATAGACAGGTAGAGAGGTTAGTATATAGTATTGACAGGTACAGAGGTTAGTATAGACAGGTAGAGAGGTTAGTGTAAACAGGTAGAGAGGTTAGTATAGAAATGTAGAGAGTTTAGTATAGGCAGGTAGAGAGGTTAGTATAGAAAGGTAGAGAAGTTTGTATTGACAGGTAGAGAGGTTAGTATATAGTATTGACAGGTAGAGAGGTTACTATAGACAGGTAGAGCGGTTAGTATAGACAAGTAGAGAGGTTAGTATAGACAGGTAGAGAGGTTAGTATAGACAAGTAGAGAGGTTAGTATTGACAGGTAGAGAGGTTAGTATAGACAAGTAGAGAGGTTAGTATTGACAGGTAGAGAGGTTAGTATAGAAAGGTAGAGAGGTTAGTATAGACAGGTAGAGAGGTTAGTATAGACAAGTAGAGCGGTTAGTATAGACAAGTAGAGAGGTTAGTATAGACAAGTAGAGAGGTTAGTATTGACAGGTAGAGAGGTTAGTATAGAAAGGTAGAGAGGTTAGTATAGACAGGTAGAGAGGTTAGTATAGACAAGTAGAGCGGTTAGTATAGACAAGTAGAGAGGTTAGTATAGACAAGTAGAGAGGTTAGTATTGACAGGTAGAGAGGTTAGTATAGACAGGTAGAGAGGTTAGTATAGACAGGTAGAGAGGCTAGTATAGAAAGGTAGAGAAGTTTGTATTGACAGGTAGAGAGGTTAGTATAGACAGGTAGAGAGGTTAGTATAGGCAGGTAGAGAGGCTAGTATAGTATAGAGAAGTTTGTATTGACAGGTAGAGAGGTTAGTATTGTATTAGACAGGTAGAGAGGTTAGTATTGACAGGTAGAGAGGTATAGACAGGCTGAGAGGTTAGTATAGACAGGTAGAGAGGTTAGTATAGACAGATAGAGAGGTTAGTATAGACAGGTAGAGAGGTTAGTATATAGTATTGACAGGTACACAGGTTAGTATAGAAATGTAGAGAGTTTAGTATAGGCAGGTAGAGAGGTTAGTATAGAAAGGTAGAGAAGTTTGTATTGACAGGTAGAGAGGTTAGTATATAGTATTGACAGGTAGAGAGGTTACTATAGACAGGTAGAGCGGTTAGTATAGACAAGTAGAGAGGTTAGTATAGACAAGTAGAGAGGTTAGTATTGACAGGTATTGACAGGTAGAGGTTAGTATAGACAAGTAGAGAGGTTAGTATTGACAGGTAGAGAGGTTAGTATAGACAGGTAGAGAGGTTAGTATAGAAAGGTAGAGAGGTTAGTATAGACAGGTAGAGAGGTTAGTATAGACAATTAGAGAGGTTAGTATAGACAGGTAGAGAGGTTAGTATAGACAAGTAGAGCGGTTAGTATAGACAAGTAGAGAGGTTAGTATAGACAAGTAGAGAGGTTAGTATTGACAGGTAGAGAGTTTAGTATAGACAGGTAGAGAGGTTAGTATAGACAGGTAGAGAGGCTAGTATAGAAAGGTAGAGAAGTTTGTATTGACAGGTAGAGAGGTTAGTATAGACAGGTAGAGAGGTTAGTATAGGCAGGTAGAGAGGCTAGTATAGAAAGGTAGAGAAGTTTGTATTGACAGGTAGAGAGGTTAGTATAGACAGGTAGAGAGGTTAGTATAGACAGGTAGAGAGGTTAGTATTGACAGGTAGAGAGGTTAGTATAGACAGGCTGAGAGGTTAGTATAGACAAGTAGAGAGGTTAGTATTGACAGGTAGAGAGGTTAGTATAGAAAGGTAGAGAGGTTAGTATAGACAGGTAGAGAGGTTAGTATAGACAGGTAGAGAGGTTAGTATATAGTATTGACAGGTACAGAGGTTAGTATAGACAGGTAGAGAGGTTAGTATAGACAGGTAGAGAGGTTAGTATTGACAGGTAGAGAGGTTAGTATAGACAGGCTGAGAGGTTAGGACATGTAGAGGTTAGTATAGACATGTAGAGAGGTTAGTATAGACAGGTAGAGAGGTTAGTATATAGTATTGACAGGTACAGAGGTTAGTATAGACAGGTAAAGAGGTTAGTATAGACAGGTAGAGAGGTTAGTATAGACAGATAGAGAGGTTAGTATAGACAGGTAGAGGTTAGTATATAGTATTGACAGGTACACAGGTTAGTATAGAAATGTAGAGAGTTTAGTATAGGCAGGTAGAGAGGTTAGTATAGAAAGGTAGAGAAGTTTGTATTGACAGGTAGAGAGGTTAGTATATGGTATTGACAGGTAGAGAGGTTACTATAGACAGGTAGAGCGGTTAGTATAGACAAGTAGAGAGGTTAGTATAGACAGGTAGAGAGGTTAGTATTGACAGGTAGAGAGGTTAGTATAGACAAGTAGAGGTTAGTATTGACAGGTAGAGAGGTTAGTATAGAAGGTAGAGAGGTTAGTATAGACAGGTAGAGAGGTTAGTATAGACAAGTAGAGCGATTAGTATAGACAAGTAGAGAGGTTAGTATAGACAGGTAGAGAGGTTAGTATAGACAAGTAGAGCGGTTAGTATAGACAAGTAGAGGTTAGTATAGACAAGTAGAGAGGTTAGTATTGACAGGTAGAGAGTTTAGTATAGACAGGTAGAGAGGTTAGTATAGACAGGTAGAGAGGCTAGTATAGAAAGGTAGAGAAGTTTGTATTGACAGGTAGAGAGGTTAGTATAGACAGGTAGAGAGGTTAGTATAGGCAGGTAGAGAGGCTAGTATAGAAAGGTAGAGAAGTTTGTATTGACAGGTAGAGAGGTTAGTATAGACAGGTAGAGAGGTTAGTATAGACAGGTAGAGGTTAGTATTGACAGGTAGAGAGGTTAGTATAGACAGGCTGAGAGGTTAGTATAGACAAGTAGAGAGGTTAGTATAGACAGGTAGAGGTTAGTATTGAAAGGTAGAGAGGTTAGTATAGACAGGTAGAGAGGTTAGTATAGACAAGTAGAGGCGGTTAGTATAGACAAGTAGAGAGGTTAGTATAGACAAGTAGAGAGGTTAGTATTGACAGGTAGAGAGGTTAGTATAGACAGGTAGAGAGGTTAGTATAGACAGGTAGAAGGCTAGTATAGAAAGGTAGAAGTTTGTATTGACAGGTAGAGAGGTTAGTATAGACAGGTAGAGAGGTTAGTATAGGCAGGTAGAGAGGCTAGTATAGAAAGGTAGAGAAGTTTGTATTGACAGGTAGAGAGGTTAGTATAGACAGGTAGAGAGGTTAGTATAGACAGGTAGAGAGGTTAGTATTGACAGGTAGAGAGGTTAGTATAGACAGGCTGAGAGGTTAGTATAGACAGGTAGAGAGGTTAGTATAGACAGGTAGAGAGGTTAGTATTGACAGGTAGAGAGGTTAGTATAGACAGGCTGAGAGGTTAGTATAGACAGGCTGAGAGGTTAGTATAGACAGGTAGAGAGGTTAGTGTAAACAGGTAGAGAGGTTAGTATAGAAATGTAGAGAGTTTAGTATAGGCAGGTTAGTATAGAAAGGTAGGAAGTTTGTATTAGGTAGGTTAGTATATAGTATTGACAGGTAGAGAGGTTACTATAGACAGGTAGAGCGGTTAGTATAGACAAGTAGAGAGGTTAGTATAGACAGGTAGAGAGGTTAGTATAGACAAGTAGAGAGGTTAGTATTGACAGGTAGAGAGGTTAGTATAGACAAGTAGAGCGGTTAGTATAGACAAGTAGAGAGGTTAGTATAGACAACTAGAGAGGTTAGTATAGAAAGGTAGAGAGGTTAGTATAGACAGGTAGAGAGGTTAGTATAGACAGGTAGAGAGGTTAGTATAGGCAGGTAGAGAGGCTAGTATAGAAAGGTAGAGAAGTTTGTATTGACAGGTAGAGAGTTAGTATAGACAGGTAGAGAGGTTAGTATAGACAGGTAGAGAGGTTAGTATTGACATGTAGAGAGGTTAGTATAGACAGGCTGAGAGGTTAGTATAGACAGGTAGAGAGGTTAGTATAGACAGATAGAGAGGTTAGTATAGACAGGTAGAGAGGTTAGTATAGACAGGTAGAGAGGTTAGTATAGACAGGGTGAAAGGTTAGTATTGACAGGTAGAGAGGTTAGTATAGAAAGGTAGAGAAGTTTGTATTGACAGGTAGAGAGGTTAGTATAGACAGGTAGAGAGGTTAGTATTGACAGGTAGAGAGGTTAGTATAGACAGGCTGAGAGGTTAGTATAGACAGGTAGAGAGGTTAGTATAGACAGGTAGATAGGTTAGTATAGGCAGGATGAGAGGTTAGTATAGACAGGTAGAGAGGTTAGTATAGACAGGTAGAGAGGTTAGTATAGACAGGTAGAGAGATTAGTATAGGCAGGTAGAGAGGTTAGTATAGACAAGTAGAGGTTAGTATAGACAGTTAGAGAGGTTAGTATAGACGGTAGAGAGGTTAGTATAGACAGGTAGAGAGGTTAGAATAGACAGTTAGAGAGGCTAGTGTTGACAGGTAGAGAGGTTAGTATAGACAGGTAGAGAGGTTAGTATAGACAGGATGAGAGGCTAGTATAGAAAGGTAGAGAAGTTTGTATTGACAGGTAGAGAGGTTAGTATAGACAAGTAGAGAGGTTAGTATTGACAGGTAGAGAGGTTAGTATAGGCAAGTAGAGAGGTTAGTATTGACAGGTAGAGAGGTTAGTATAGAAAGGTAGAGGTTTGTATTGACAGGTAGAGGTTCGTATAGACAAGTAGAGAGGTTAGTATTGACAGGTAGAGAGGTTAGTATAGACAAGTAGAGAGGTTAGTATTGACAGGTAGAGAGGTTAGTATAGAAAGGTAGAGAGGTTAGTATAGACAGGTAGAGAGGTTAGTATAGACAAGTAGAGCGGTTAGTATAGACAAGTAGAGAGGTTAGTATAGACAAGTAGAGAGGTTAGTATTGACAGGTAGAGAGGTTAGTATAGAAAGGTAGAGAGGTTAGTATAGACAGGTAGAGAGGTTAGTATAGGCAGGTAGAGAGGCTAGTATAGAAAGGTAGAGAAGTTTGTATTGACAGGTAGAGAGGTTAGTATAGACAGGTAGAGAGGTTAGTATAGACAGGTAGAGAGGTTAGTATAGACAGGTAGAGTGGTTAGTATAGGTAGGTAAAGAGGTTAGTATAGGCAGGTAGAGAGGTTAGTATAGACAGGATTAGAGGTTAGTATAGACAGGTAGAGAGGTTTGTATAGACAGGTAGAGAGGTTAGTATTTAGTATAGACAGGTAGAGAGGTTACTATAGACAGGTAGAGAGGTTAGTATAGACAGGATGATAGGTTAGTATTTAGTATAGACAGGTAGAGAGGTTAGTATAGACAGGATGAGAGGTTAGTATAGACAGGTAGAGAGGTTAGTATAGACAGGTAGAGAGGTTAGTATTGACAGGTAGAGAGGTTAGTATAGACAGGCTGAGAGGTTAGTATAGACAGTAGAGAGGTTAGTATAGACAGGTAGAGAGGTTAGTATATAGTATTGACAGGTACAGAGGTTAGTATAGAAATGTAGAGAGTTTAGTATAGACAGGTAGAGAGGTTAGTTAGACAGATAGAGAGGTTAGTATAGACAGGTAGAGAGGTTAGTATATAGTATTGACAGGTACACAGGTTAGTATAGAAATGTAGAGAGTTTAGTATAGGCAGGTAGAGAGGTTAGTATAGACAGGTAGTTTGTATTGACAGGTAGAGGTTAGTATATAGTATTGACAGGTAGAGAGGTTACTATAGACAGGTAGAGAGGTTAGTATAGACAAGTAGAGAGGTTAGTATTGACAGGTAGATAGGTTAGTATAGACAAGTAGAGAGGTTAGTATTGACAGGTAGAGAGGTTAGTATAGAAAGGTAGAGAGGTTAGTATAGACAGGTAGAGAGGTTAGTATAGACAAGTAGAGCGGTTAGTATAGACAAGTAGAGAGGTTAGTATAGACAAGTAGAGAGGTTAGTATTGACAGGTAGAGAGTTTAGTATAGACAGGTAGAGAGGTTAGTATAGACAGGTAGAGAGGCTAGTATAGAAAGGTAGAGAAGTTTGTATTGACAGGTAGAGAGGTTAGTATAGACAGGTAGAGAGGTTAGTATAGACAGGTAGAGAGGTTAGTATTGACAGGTAGAGAGGTTAGTATTGACAGGCTAGAGAGGTTAGTATAGACAAGGTAGAGAGGTTAGTATTGACAGGTAGAGAGGTTAGTATAGAAAGGTAGAGAGGTTAGTATAGACAGGTAGAGAGGCTAGTATAGACAAGTAGAGCGGTTAGTATAGACAAGTAGAGAGGTTAGTATTGACAAGTAGAGAGGTTAGTATAGAAAGGTAGAGAGGTTAGTATAGACAGGTAGAGAGGTTAGTATAGACAGGTAGAGAGGTTAGTATAGGCAGGTAGAGAGGCTAGTATAGAAAGGTAGAGAAGTTTGTATTGACAGGTAGAGAGGTTAGTATAGACAGGTAGAGAGGTTAGTATAGACAGGTAGAGAGGTTAGTATTGACAGGTAGAGAGGTTAGTATAGACAGGCTGAGAGGTTAGTATAGACAGGTAGAGAGGTTAGTATAGACAGATAGAGAGGTTAGTATAGACAGGTAGAGAGGTTAGTATAGAAAGGTAGAGAGGTTAGTATAGACAGGGTGAAAGGTTAGTATTGACAGGTAGAGAGTTTAGTATAGGCAGGTAGAGAGGTTAGTATAGACAAGTAGAGGTTAGTATAGACAGTTAGAGAGGTTAGTATGGGCCGGTAGAGAGGTTAGTATAGACAGGTAGAGAGGTTAGAATAGACAGTTAGAGAGGCTAGTGTTGACAGGTAGAGAGGTTAGTATAGACAGGTAGAGAGGTTAGTATAGACAGGATGAGAGGCTAGTATAGAAAGGTAGAGAAGTTTGTATTGACAGGTAGAGAGGTTAGTATAGACAAGTAGAGAGGTTAGTATTGACAGGTAGAGAGGTTAGTATAGACAAGTAGAGAGGTTAGTATTGACAGGTAGAGAGGTTAGTATAGAAAGGTAGAGGTTTGTATTGACAGGTAGAGAGGTTCGTATAGACAAGTAGAGAGGTTAGTATTGACAGGTAGAGAGGTTAGTATAGACAAGTAGAGAGGTTAGTATTGACAGGTAGAGAGGTTAGTATAGAAAGGTAGAGAGGTTAGTATAGACAGGTAGAGAGGTTAGTATAGACAAGTAGAGTGGTTAGTATAGACAAGTAGAGAGGTTAGTATAGACAAGTAGAGAGGTTAGTATTGACAGGTAGAGAGGTTAGTATAGAAAGGTAGAGAGGTTAGTATAGACAGGTAGAGAGGTTAGTATAGACAAGTAGAGCGGTTAGTATAGACAAGTAGAGAGGTTAGTATAGACAAGTAGAGAGGTTAGTATTGACAGGTAGAGAGGTTAGTATAGAAAGGTAGAGAGGTTAGTATAGACAGGTAGAGAGGCTAGTATAGAAAGGTAGAGAAGTTTGTATTGACAGGTAGAGAGGTTAGTATAGACAGGTAGAGAGGTTAGTATAGGCAGGTAGAGAGGCTAGTATAGAAAGGTAGAGAAGTTTGTATTGACAGGTAGAGAGGTTAGTATAGACAGGTAGAGAGGTTAGTATAGACAGGTAGAGAGGTTAGTATAGACAGGTAGAGTGGTTAGTATAGGTAGGTAAAGAGGTTAGTATAGGCAGGTAGAGAGGTTAGTATAGACAGGATGAGAGGTTAGTATAGACAGGTAGAGAGGTTAGTATAGACAGGTAGAGAGGTTAGTATAGACAGGCTGAGAGGTTAGTATAGACAGGCTGAGAGGTTAGTATAGACAGGTAGAGAGGTTAGTATAGACAGGTAGAGAGGTTAGTATAGGCAGGTAGAGAGGTTACTATAGACAGGTAGAGAGGTTAGTATAGACAGGTAGAGAGGTTAGTATAGGCAGGTAGAGAAGTTAGCATTGACAGGTAGAGAGGTTAGTATTTAGTATAGACAGGTAGAGAGGTTCGTATAGCTTCTGCCTGGGCCTTTGAAGCCTAGCAGTGTTTGGCTGGTGGTGGACATGGCTGTACAGCTATTAGCCTGACAAGGATAGTGCATGAGTCTGTCCAACTGTCTGTAGTGGCAACAGATTCAACTCTGTACGTTATCCTCCCTTATTCAGTTTAAGGTATTTATTACAATACATTTCTATATTCATCGCATGAGAGTAGCTAATAATATCGGCAAATTAAGTGACAAATACATTGGGAGAATCTCTATAGACATAGAAATATATTAATATCAATATATCAATATCCTAATCCTTTGTCTGACTGTATTTTTTTCAAGTGCTCCAGACAACGCCTAGCTATAATTGTAAAAAGCCCGATGTGACCTTTGCTGAATACTGATGTGGATTCCACCGCTGCCACCAATTTTCCTCTTCTTCTCACTCTCTTGTAAGTGGCCTCCCATTTTTTAATAAAAATATATTTACACAATCTTCCGCGGCCTTCCTTTCAGATGGCGGATCTAACGGGATGATTGGCAATTTTTCCAGCTAACGGATAGAACACTGAGGCCGCTGCCAATCTCCTAGACTCCCAGTTGCCATGGCAACCTCTCAACCACAGCTAGGGGGGCTAATATGGATTCTCCATTCTGATTTAGTCTTATATACAGTATTATTATTATTCTCTCTCTTTGTTGTGCCATGGAGCTAGTGAAGCCACTGAGACTAGATTTACTGGCATGCGCAGCCTGTCCTTCACTGACATTGTGCCATTACTGTAAAAATCTAAAAGGAGATGTTATTTGCAATAGTGATTTACAATGGCAAGGGTTATTACACTTCATGGATACCCTACTGTTCCGTCAGCAGTAGATTGTAAAGCCATCATGTTCGGCCTAAATGGCAATACATATCTTTACACATGGACTACTTTTGACCACTACACATCCTTACATCGTGGACTACTTTTGACCACTACACATCCTTACATCGTGGACTACTTTTGACCACTACACATCCTTACATCGTGGACTACTTTTGACCACTACACATCCTTACATCGTGGACTACTTTTGACCACTACACATCCTTACATCGTGGACTACTTTTGACCACTACACATCCTTACATCGTGGACTACTTTTGACCACAGGCCTATAGTACACTACACATCCTTACATCGTGGACTACTTTTGACCACAGGCCTATAGTACACTACACATCCTTACATCGTGGACTACTTTTGACCACAGGCCTATAGTACACTACACATCCTTACATCGTGGACTACTTTTGACCACAGGCCTATAGTACACTACACATCCTTACATCGTGGACTACTTTTGACCACAGGCCTATAGTACACTACACATCCTTACATCGTGGACTACTTTTGACCTATAGTGCACACTACATATCCTTACATTGTAAACTACACATCCTTACATCGTGGACTACTTTTGACCTATAGTGCACACTACATATCCTTACATAGTACACTACACATCCTTACATCGTGGACTACTTTTGGCCTATAGTGCACACTACATATCCTTACATAGTGCACTACACATCCTTACATCGTGGACTACTTTTGGCCTATAGTGCACACTACATATCCTTACATAGTGCACTACACATCCTTACATCGTGGACTACTTTTGGCCTATAGTGCACACTACATATCCTTACATAGTGCACTACACATCCTTACATCGACTACTTTTGGCCTATAGTGACTACATATTTTGGCCTACACATAGTGCACACTACATATCCTTACATAGTGAACTACATAGGGAATAGAGTGCCATTTGGAATGCAATCACCACCTTAGCTGTTGTGGCTGGGGCCAATTTGATTTGAGTTAATAAACTGTCAGACTACCCACTGGTTCTGAGACTGCACACGTCTGTTGTATAAGCAAAGCAATTTTGTGAATGTCTTTGACCGTGAAGCACAGTATTGAATTGAAGAAGACTAAATTACTGGTGAGGAAAGGAATAAAATAGCCTTGTCCATCCAATGAGAACTCAGTCGATCGTTACTTTGTTTGACGCCACGAGCAAATCTTGCCTATGATTTTAAGAGGATTATCCCATACAGTAAAAAGCTCTCAGTTTTGGTGATTTTGAATCAGCATTTTCGCTGTTCGTTTTGGTAAACACACTGGTTTGTGGATTTGATCATAAACGTGAGATGGCGCCGACAGAGATGGTCACCTCGCTTCTGGTCCTTAAGAAACTATGCAGTTATTTCTTTTTTTTGTTTCTTACATTGTTAGCCTAGAACATCTCAAGTGTTATTACATACAGCCAGGAAGAACTATTAAATATAAAAGCGATGTCAATTTACCAACATTACGAGCAGGAATACGTCTTTCCCGAAGCGGATCCTTTGTTCAGACCTCCACCCTGGACATTGGATCTAATCCCAGAGGCCGACCCAAAACAACGCGGTCGCCGCAGGAGAGGCAGACGGAGCGGTCTACTGGTCAGACTCTGAAGGCGAGCACACCATCCACCGCTTCCGAGCATATTACTCGCCAATGTCCAATCTCTAGATAACAAGGTCGATGAAATTAGGGCACGGGTTTCCTTCCAGAGAGACATCAGAGATTGTAACATTCTCTGTTTCACGGAAACATGGCTCACTCGGGACATGTTGTCAGAGTCGGTATAGCCACCCGGTTTCTTCACGGATCGCACCGACAGAAACAAACATCTCTCTGGTAAGAATGGCGGGGGTGTATGCCTCATGATTAACGACTCATGGTGTAAGCATAACAACATACAGGAACTCAAGTCCTTTTGTTCACCTGACCTAGAATTCCTTACAAATGCTGACCGCATTATCTTCCAAGAGCAGATACCTTTTCGGCCTTGAAAGAACTTCACTGGCCTCAATGTAAACTGGAAACCATACATCCTGAGGCCGCATTTATTGTAGCTGGGGATTTTAACAAAGCTAACCTGAGAATGAGACTCCCTAAATTCTATCAGCATATCGAATGCACTACACGAGCTGGTAGCATTCTGGTTCATTGCTACTCTAACTTCCACGATGCATACAAAGCCCTCTCCTGCACTGCCTTAGCAAATCTGACCATGACTCCATTTTGCTGCTCCCAGCCTATAGACAGAAAATAAAACAGGAAACGCCCATGCTCAGGTCTATCCAACGCTAGTCTGACCAATCAGATTCCACGCTTCAAGATTGCTTCGATCACGTGGTCTGGGATATGTTCCGGATACATGCGGACTCGGTGAGAGAGTTTATTGTCAAGTGCATCGGAGATCTCGTACCCACTCTGACTATTAAAACCTTTTCTAACCAGCAACAGTGTATTGATGACAGTATTCGCACAAAACTGAAAGCACGAACCACCACTTTTAATCATGGCAAGGCGACTGGAAACATGACCGAATACAAACAGTGCAGCTATTCCCTCCGCAAGGCAATCAAACAAGCAAAGCGTCAGTATAGAGACAAAGTAGAGTCGCAATTCAACAGCTCAAACACGAGAGGTATGTGGCAGGGTCTACAGTCAATCACGGATACAAAAAGAAAACCAGCCCCGTCGCGCACATCGACGTCTTGCTCCCAGACAAAATAAACAAATTCTTTGCTCGCTTTGAGGACAATACAGCGCCACTGTCACGGCCCGCTACCAAAGCCTATGGGGTCTCCTTCTCCGTGGCCAACGTGAGTAAAACGTTTAAACGTATTAACCCTTGCAAGGCTGCCAGCCCAGACGGCATCCATAGTCGCATCCTCAGGGCATGCGCAAACCAGCTGGCTGGTGTGTTTACGGACATATTCAGTCAATCCTTATCCCAGTCTGCTGTTCCCACATACTTCAAGATGGCCATCATTGTTCCAGTTCCCAAGAAAGCTAAGGTAACTGAGCTAAATGACTATCGCCCCGTTGCACTCACTTCTGTGATCATGAAGTGCATTGAGAGACTAGTCAAGGATCATATCACCTCCACCCACATCGACGGGACATCTGCTAACCATGTGTATGTGACCAATAAACTTAGATTTCATATAGTGTTGATGTGGACAGCGGTTCGCATCCCTGATTGGCCGCACGTCTCTTAGGAAAAAAGATTGCAGTTACAGTGCAGTGTAACTTGTACTGCAGTTATTGTGGCAAGTACTGCGTCCAAAAAAACAGTACACTGCAATTACTGCACTTTTGGGGGCGGGACCTTCATTACATATGTAGCTTGTCAATCATACTCATATGATTTCAAGGCCACGTTAATTAAGACATTGACTCAGAGACAGACCAAGCCCCGCTCAGGTAATACTTCCCATCCAAGCGTTATCGTCGTACTGTTGTCTATATTGCCACTGGTGTTGTCAGTTGTAATCTTGTTCCCATTCTTTTGAACTCCTCTTTAAGATCTGCTGTTGTAAAGCTCAAAAGAAAAGCCCACTGTGGGCTGCTCACCCAGTGCTTTTAGTTCAAATGTAAATTCCATAAACTTGAATACCCCTCGGTTTTCAAATCACGTAGGGCTTGGGATGTTGCACGATAGCAACCAAAGCCCATGTATGTAAGTCAGTTTATAACATCCCATCATTGGTTACTCTGAGAGTTCCTATTGACATTGGCTGCGGCCTCAGGCCCTATGATGCTAACGGTGGAAAAGTAATTCCCATTTCTACTCCTTCTATTACTAATAGGGATAGACCAAATGGTGCAGTTCTATACAAGCAATATCAACCATCAGGTAGGGCCTGCAACCACTTATTGAACGTAGCTTGTTTGAGTTGGAGACTCCATATTAGAGGTCGACCGATTAATCGGAATGGCCGATAAATTAGGGCCCGATTCTTTTTTTCCCTTTATTTAACTAGGCAAGTCAGTTAATTAAGAACACATTCTTATTTTCAATGACGGCCTAGGAACAGTGGGTTAACTGTCTTGTTCAGGGGCAGAACAACAGACCTTACCTTGTCATCTCGGGATTCGATCTTGCAACCTTTCGGTTACTAGTCCAATGTTCTAACCACCTGCCTTACATTGCACTCCACGAGGAGCCTGAGTGGCAGGCTGACTACCTGTTACGCGAGGGCAGCATGAAGCCAAGGTAAGTTGCTAGTAGTATTAAACTTGTCTTATAAAACCAATCAATCATAACATAATCACTAGCTAACTACTTCACCAAACGGGTGATGATTTAACAAGCACATTCGCGAAAAAAGCAGTGTCAGTTGCACCAATGCACCAATGTGTACCTAACCATAAACATCAATGCCTTTCTTTAAAATCAATACACAAGTATATATTTTGAATGCAAATCAATCAGGGTTTAGTCCTAGGCATAGTACAGTACTATTACAGTGCCCACTTTAGTTGTTAATGATCTTGTCAAAGGTTTGACACTACAATGAAATGTTCTGCTTTGTTTGTGGACCTGTCAAAAGCTTTGATACTGTTGATCATGTTGTTTTATTGAATAAGTTGTTCTCGATAGGCCTGAGCTCTGACTCCTACTTGGTTTCGCGATTATCTTAGTGACAGAACTCCGGCCATCATGATTGATGGGGTTAGTGTACATTTCTTGAAGTACATAAAGGTGTACCAGAGGGGTTGATTTTGGGACCTGTTCTGTTCCCTATTTACAAAAACACCATTGGTCAATCTGTTAAGAATTGTAAACTTGATCTATATTCGGATGATAGTATTATGTCTGCTATTGCCCCGACTGTTGATCTGTCAAAACTACAGTCAGATTTTATAGCAATGCAGGAATCCCTAGCTGATTTAAAACACGTTGTTTTTAAACTCTCGTAAAAAGGTTTCAGATGAACTACATGTTCACTCATTAGATGGTTCTCCAATCGAACATGTTCCCTGCTGTCATGTGTACTACCGCTCCCTGCTCAACGACGCCGGTCTACTATCCACCAGTCCTGGCAATCATCATTACCTTGATTACTCTCCCTTTATGTAGCCCTCAGTTATCAGGCTGTATTGGTTTTGTTCATGTTCAGTACGCTTCTCCTGTTTTGTTTATCTGCCTTTTCTTATCATTAACCTCTATCGGTGTCCCTAAACCGAACGGTTGTTGCTAACGTGCGCTAATGTGACTAGAATGTAAAAAAGTAACAGCAAACTTTCCAGGACATAGACATGTCTTATATGGGCAGAAAACTTAAATTATTGTTAATCAACCTGCCCTGTCCAATTTACAGTAGCTATTACAGTGTGAAAATACCATGCAACTGTTTGAGGAGACTGCACAACAACAAAATGCTTTTATCACAGCAACTGGTTAATTACCTTCAGAGGTGAATGTAATCAATGTAAACTCAGCAAAAAAAGACACATCCTCTCACTGTCAACTGCGTTTATTTTCAGCAAACTTAACATGTGTAAATATTTGTATGAACATAACGGGATTCAACAACTGAGACAAACTCAACAAGTTCCACAGACATGTGACTAGCAGAAATGGAATAATATGTCCCTGAACAAAGGGGGGGTCAAAATCAAAAGTAACAGTATCTGGTGTGGCCACCAGCTGCATTAAGTACTGCAGTGCATCTCCTCCTCATGGACTGCACCAGATTTGCCAGTTCTTGCTATGAGATGTTACCCCACTCTTCCACCAAGGCACCTGCAACTTCCCAGACATTTCTGGGGGGAATGGCCCCAGCACTCACCCTCCGATCCAATAGGTCCCAGACGTTCTCAATAGGATTGAGATCCGGGCTCTTCGCTGGCCATGGCAGTTCACTGACATTCCTGTCTTGCAGGAAATCACACACAGAACGAGCAGTATGGCTGGTGGCATTGTCATGCTGGAGGGTCATGTCAGGATGAGCCTGCAGGAAGGGTTCCACATGAGGGAGGAGGATGTCTTCCCTGTAACACAGAGCATTGAGATTGCCTGCGATGATAACAAGCTCAGTCCGATGATGCTGTGACACACCACCCCAGTTCATGACGGATGCTCCACCTCGATCCCGATCCCGCTGTAACGCTCATTCCTTCGATGATAAACGTGAATCCGACCATCACCCCTGGTGAGACAAAACCGCGACTCGTCAGCGAAGAGCCCTTTTTGCCAGTCCTGTCTGGTCCAGCGATGGTGGGTTTGTACCCATAGGCGACGTTGTTGCTGGTGATGTCTGGTAAGGACCTGCCTTACAACAGGCCTACAAACCCTCTGTTCATTCCTCTCTCAGCCTATTGAGGACAGTCTGAGCACTGATGGAGGGATTGTGCGTTCCTGGTGTAACTTAGGCAGTTGTTGCCATCCTGTACCTGTCCCGTAGGTGTGATGTTCGGATGTACCGGTCCTGTGCAGGTGTTGTGACACGTGGTCTGCCACTGTGAGGATGATCAGCTGTCCATCCTGTCTCCCTGTAGCGCTGTCTTAGGCGTCTCACAGTACAGACATTGCAATTTATTGCCCTGGCCACATCTGCAGTCCTCATGCCTTCTTGCAGCATGCCTAAAGCATGTTCATGCAGATGAGCAGGGACCCTGGGCATCTTTCCTTTGGTGTTTTTCAGAGTCAGTAGAAAGGACTCTTTAGTGTCCTTAGTTTTCATAACTCTGACCTTAATTGCCCACCATCTGTAAGCTGTTATTGTCTTATTGACCGTTCCACAAGTACATGTTCATTAATTGTTTATAGCTCATTGAACAAGCATGGGAAACAGTGTTTAAACCCTTTACAATGAAGATCTGTGAAGTTATTTGGATTTTTACAAATTATCTTTGAAAGACAGAATCCTGAAAAGGGGACGTTTTTTTTTTGCTCTTTACTTACATTCAAAAATCTTGCTCTGATTTGTCATCCTGAGGCTCCCAGAGATAAAAGGTAGCATAGTTTTGTTTGATAAAATCAATTTTTATATTCAAATGTAGGAACTTGGTTCTACAGTTCTCGTTGTCCTGTTGGAAGGTGAACCTTCATCCCAGTCTGAGGTCCTAAGTGCTTTGGAGAAGGTTTCTGTCAAGAAACTCTCTGTACTTTGCTCCGTTCATCTTTCCTCAATCCTGACTAATCTCCCAGTCCCTGCCGCTGAAAACATCCCCACAGCATGATGCTGCTACCACCATGCTTCACCATAGGCATTGTGCCAGGATTCCTCCAGACGTGACAGTTGGCATTCAGGCCAAAGTGTTCAATTTCGGTTTCATCAGACTAGAGAATCTTGTTTCTCATGGTCTGAGAGTCCTTTATGTGCCCTTTGCTGAGGAGTGGCTTCCTGTCTGGCCACTCTACCATAAAGACCTGTTTGGTGGAGTGCTGCAGAGGGTTCTCCTTCTGGAAGGTTCTCCCATCTCCACAGAGGAACTCTGGAGCTCTTGGTCACCTCCTTGACCAAGGCCCTTCTCCCTCGGTTGCTCAGTTTGGCCAGGCGACCAGCTCTAGGAAGAGTCTTAGTGGTTCCAAACTTCTTCCATTTAAGAATGATGGAGGCCCCTGTGTTCTTGGGGACCTTGAATCCTATCTCGGAGCTCTACGGACAATTCCTTTGGCCTTATGGTTTGATTTTTGCTCTGACATGCACTGTCAACTGTGGGACCTTATATAGACAGTGTGTGCCTTTCCAAATCATGTCCCATCAATTTAATTTACCACAGGCAGGCCCCAATAAAGTTGCAGAAACATCAAGGATGATCAATGGAAACAGGATGCGCCTGAAGTCAATTTCCAGTCTCATATCAAAGGGTCTGAATACTTCTGTTTAAATAAGGTATTTCATTTTTTTGTGTTTTTTGCAAAAATGTTAGAACCGGTTTTCACTTTGTCATTATGGGGTATTGTGTATAGATTGATGAGGAAATTATTTTATTTAAAGCGTTTTAGAATAAGGCTGTAACGTAACAAGATGTGGATGAAGTGAAAGGGTCTGAATATGTTCCAGATGCAATGTATGTATATACAGTGCCTTGCGAAAGTATTCGGCCCCCTTGAACTTTGCGACCTTTTGCCACATTTCAGGCTTCAAACATAAAGATATAAAACTGTATTTTTTTGTGAAGAATCAACCGCAAGTGGGACACAATCATGAAGTGGAACAACATTTATTGGATATTTCAAACTTTTTTAACAAATCAAAAACTGAAAAATTGGGCGTGCAAAATTATTCAGCCCCTTTACTTTCAGTGCAGCAAACTCTCTCCAGAAGTTCAGTGAGGATCTCTGAATGATCCAATGTTGACCTAAATGACTAATGATGATAAATACAATCCACCTGTGTGTAATCAAGTCTCTGTATAAATGCACCTGCACTGTGATAGTCTCAGAGGTCCGTTAAAAGCGCAGAGAGCATCATGAAGAACAAGGAACACACCAGGCAGGTCCGAGATACTGTTGTGAAGAAGTTTAAAGCGGATTTGGATACAAAAAGATTTCCCAAGCTTTAAACATCCCAAGGAGCACTGTGCAAGCGATAATATTGAAATGGAAGGAGTATCAGACCACTGCAAATCTACCAAGACCTGGCCGTCCCTCTAAACTTTCAGCTCATACAAGGAGAAGACTGATCAGAGATGCAGCCAAGAGGCCCATGATCACTGGATGAACTGCAGAGATCTACAGCTGAGGTGGGAGACTCTGTCCATAGGACAACAATCAGTCGTATATTGCACAAATCTGGCCTTTATGGAAGAGTGGCAAGAAGAAAGCCATTTCTTAAAGATATCCATAAAAAGTGTTGTTTAAAGTTTGCCACAAGCCACCTGGGAGACACACCAAACATGTGGAAGAAGGTGCTCTGGTCAGATGAAACCAAAATTGAACTTTTTGGCAACAATGCAAAACGTTATGTTTGGCGTAAAAGCAACACAGCTCATCACCCTGAACACACCATCCCCACTGTCAAACATGGTGGTGGCAGCATCATGGTTTGGGCCTGCTTTTCTTCAGCAGAGACAGGGAAGATGGTTAAAATTGATGGGAAGATGGATGGAGCCAAATACAGGACCATTCTGGAAGAAAACCTGATGGAGTCTGCAAAAGACCTGAGACTGGGACGGAGATTTGTCTTCCAACAAGACAATGATCCAAAACATAAAGCAAAATCTACAATGGAATGGTTCAAAAATAAACATATTCAGGTGTTAGAATGGCCAAGTCAAAGTCCAGACCTGAATCCAATCGAGGATCTGTGGAAAGAACTGAAAACTGCTGTTCACAAATGCTCTCCATCCAACCTCACCTGAGCTCGAGCTGTTTTGCCAGGAGGAATGGGAAAAAATTTCAGTCTCTCGATGTGCAAAACTGATAGAGACATACCCCAAGCGACTTACAGCTGTAATCGCAGCAAAAGGTGGCGCTACATAGTATTAACTTAAGGGGGCTGAATAATTTTGCACGCCCAATTTTTCAGTTTTTGCTTTGTTAAAAAAGTTTGAAATATCCAATAAATGTCGTTCCACTTCATGATTGTGTCCCACTTGTTGTTGATTCTTCACAAAAAAATACAGTTTTATATCTTTATGTTTGAAGCCTGAAATGTGGCAAAAGGTCGCAAAGTTCAAGGGGGCCGAATACTTTCACAAGGCACTGTATATATGTGTGTGTGTGTGTATATTTAGGTTTTATTAAACAGTGCGCATTTGAAGAGACCTAGTTCTCAATTTGTCTTCACTGTTAAAATAAAGGTTAAATAAAATAATATAATCTAAAGATCTACCAATAAAGAACAGTAAAAGTTAACAAAGTTTATTACACTTTTATATACAAACAACCCTGCAAGGCACACCTCTTGTTTAAATAAGAATATACAATACATTTGTATTCGTGAAAGCAAAAAAGTATTAGTTTTGAAATATATTAATATAAGTTTGTTTAGCATTGTAGAGAGAAGGCCACGAATTGTGGATATCCCATTGACACAAAAGAAATGGGGTCAATTGAACATATTGTCATGTAAAATATAGATGCCATTTTTGTTCATTTTCAGTTGGTTTGCGATGATTTCTGGAAATACACACACTAACAAAAAGACTAAAGCTGTATGAAAACCGCACCATTACGCCACAACAAGCTGATATCTCTCAAATGCATCTGTGATTTTGGCTGTAGTCGTTAAGACAAATTCAACTAGCTTTGTAAGGACGATTTCAATATATCATCTCAGTACCTGCTGCATATATTCTGACAACTCATTGCTGTTTCAATATGAAACACTATCAATGTATTCATTGATAATGTTATACCCAGACCTAAATATATACATACAGTTCCTTCAGAAAGTACTCATACCCCTTGACTTTTTCCACATTTTGTTGTGTTACAGCCTGAATTTAAAATGGATTAAATTGAGATTTTGTGTCACTGACCTACATACAATACCCCATAATGTCAAAGTGGAATTGTTTTTAGAAATGTTCACAAATTTGTTGAAAATGAAAAGCTGAAATGTCTTGAGTCAATAAGTATTCAACCCCTTTGTTATGACAAGCCTAAATAAGTTCAGGAGTAAAAATGTGCTTAATTAACAGTCACATAATCAGTTGCATGGACTCACTCTGTGTGCAATAATAATGTTTAACATGATTTTTGAATGACGACCTCATCTCTGTACCCCACACATACTATGTATTATCTGTAAGGTCCCTCAGTCGAGCAGTGAATTTCAAAAACATATTCAACCACAAAGACCTGAGGTTTTCCAATGCTTTTGCAAAGAAGGGCACCTATTGGTAGATGGGTAAAAATAAAAAGCTGAAATTGTACATCCCTTTGAGCATGGTGAAGTTATTAATTACACTTTGGATGGTGTATCAATACACCCAGTCATACAAAGATACAGGAGTCCTTCCTAACTCAGTTGCCGGAGAAGAAGGAAACCACTCAGGGATTTCACCATGAGGGCAATGGTGACTTTAAAACAGTTACAGAGTTTAATGGCTGTGATAGGAGATAACTGAGGATGGATCAACAACATTATAGTTACTCCACAATACTAACCTAAATGACAGAGTGAAAAGAAGGAAGCCTGTACAGAATAAAGATATTCCAAAACATGCATCCTGTTCGCAATAAGGCACTAAAGTAATACGGCAAAACACTTGGAAAATAAATTAATGTTATGTTCTATATACAAAGCGTTATGTTTGGGGCAAATACACACCTCACTGAATACCACTTTTCACATCTTCAAGCATGGTGGTGGCTGAATTATATTATGGGTATGCTTGTCCTCTGCAATGGAGCTACAAAGCACAGGCAAAATCCTAAAGGAAATCCTGGTTCAGTCTGCTTTCCAACAGACACTGGGAGACAAATTCATCTTTCAGCAGGACAACAACCTAAAAGGCCAAATATAAACTGTTGCTGTTGAGTTGCTTAACAAGACAACATGGAATGATCCTGAGTGGCCTGGTTAAAGTTAGGTCAAGACTTGAAAATGGCTGTCTAGCAATGATCAACAACCAACTTGACAGAGCTTGTAGAATTTTAAAAATAATGATGTGCAAATATTGTACAATCCAGGTGATTCTAACATATCTCATGGGTGAATACTTATGTAAATGAGATATTTCTGCATTTCAATACATTTGCAAACATTTCTAAAAACATGTTTTCACTTTGTCATTATAGGGTATTGTGTGTAGATGGATGAGAAATAATATTGAATCCATTTTTAATGTAGGCTGTAACACAACACAATGTGGAACAAGTCAAAAAAAATGTTATACTTTATGAAGGCACTGTAGGTTTCTAGGTCCAAACACCTACAGCTATAAGGCTCTGGTAATATCAACGTTAGAACTATTCCATCCGTCTTTCATTAAAATTAAAATGATCTAGAGGGTGAACTTCGTGTCAGAAGTTATAGTGTCGAAATATGTATATATTGTATCGATACAAAGGCATAGTACTCTTATACATAAGGTCATTCAAGTTAGTTGGAGAGTGGGGTTTTTGTTTAGTAATTTCACTTAACAATGGCAATAATCCATTTAGGGGTTAAGTTTAAAATCAGATTTATGACATATAGTTTATCTTCATGTTGATATTGGCTATGGGAAACATTTATGAATCTACTAAAGAAATGCAGGGAGACTCAAAATGGCTCTGAATCAGCACTTGGAAAACATCCTTAATAGCAGACATAAAATAATGTTTCTCAAAATGGAGGCCAAAACAAAAAAGTACATTTAGGATGATAAAACACAAACCTCTCTGAATAATTCAATCAGTAAACAGTGCAGGTAACATTGGAAAATTCTGTAACAAATTTAGAAGCCGTCATGATTTTTGATGCTGTCTGTTGTAACCCCTTGGTGGCGGTTTAAAACAGAGCGGTGACATGGTCCTCTGTAGTGATATCACATCCTCCTAATGTTAGAGTCATGGCTTCGTGTAAATACGCTTCGGTGGTTTGGTGGTTTTTCAGGGTGGGCAGAGGGGTTGCAGGTCAATCTGTTATCATGCTAACAGGCCTAGCCGCTTGACCTTAGCAGAGAGGAAGGAGTGGATAATGAACACCATGGTCTTGGGGCAGGAGTGGAGGTCCAGTTGCTGCAAGGGAGGAAGAGGAAAGGAGGAAGAGAGAGGAGAGGAAGGGGGAAGCAGAGGGAAGGAGGAAGAGAGAGGGAGAGGAAGGGGGAGGCAGAGGGAAGGAGGAAGAGAGAGGGAGAGGAAGGGGGAGGCAGAGGGAAGGAGGAAGAGAGAGGGAGAGGAAGGGGGAGGCAGAGGGAAGGAGGAAGAGAGGGAGAGGAAGGGGAGGCAGAGGGAAGGAGGAAGAGAGAGGGAGAGGAAGGGGGAGGCAGAGGGAAGAGAGAGAGATGTTAATTACCTTTGACGTTGTTATAGTTGAGTATGTTAGCAGAGCAGTATGTTAGCATAGCAAACAATGACTACTCTGTTAAAACACAGAGAGAGAGAGAGAGAGAGAGAGAGAGAGAGAGAAAGAGTGAGAGAGAGTAGAAGCAAGAGAGAGAGAGAGAAAAGAGAGTAGAAGCAAGAGAGAGAGAGAAAGAGAGTAGAAGCAAGAGAGAGAGAGAAAGAGAGTAGAAGCAAGATAAAGAAAGAGTAAACAAAAGAGAAAACAAAAGAGAAAGGAGAAAGAGAGAGAGACAAACCAACCAACCAACACCAAGCAAAACACTCAGTCAACAATCCAACTCACAATCTCCGCCTCTGGCCCTCCAAAGTCGAGGAAGATCATGTGTACACCGTCATCGGAGGACATGCGCAGACGCTCGAAGGGTTGCTGGAGGAGCACCGTTTTTCTGATGCCCATCTCCTCAGTGAACAGGCTAAAGCCCTCGTCGATGTGCACTCCCAGGTTGCACTCCTTCCCGTTCCAGCTGCAGGCTGCCAGGGACCACAGATATAGGCATTAGGAAGGTTGGTCATTAAGGGCCAGTTTTTCCAGACATAGACTAGGCCTAGTGCTCGACCAAAAAGCATTCTCAATGGAGATTCTCTTGCTTTTTAGTCCATGATCAGGAAAACCAGGAAACTACCCCTAAAGGTTCTGATTATAGGTTGCTCTGTGTTTCTGTAACACTCCATTTACAAAACTGAATACTGAAGGTACAGTAGTTGATTGACTGATCTGTTCTATCACAGTGAATATGAATGCAATGAGTGGCTTTTTATTGTTTTTATGGTTTAACACACCCCAACGCCAGCAGAGGGCAGTACTACCCTATATAAAACAGCCAGACCTGCATACTTGCTGAAGGTCTTTGCTGCTGCTGTCTTGCATTTACATTTACATTTAAGTCATTTAAGTCATTTCTTGCAGCCATTCATGATGATTTATTGCAGTTGGAGCCGTAAAATGTAACTTTTCAACAATTTTTTATTTTATTTTTATTTTATTTAACAAGGCAAGTCAGTTAAGAACAAATTTTTATTTACAATGATGGCCTACCGGGGAACAGTGGGTTGCCTTGTTCAATGGCAGAACGACAGATTTTTACCTGTTCAGCTCAGGGATTCGATCCAGCAACCGTTTGGTTACTGGCCCAACACTCTAACCACTAGGCTACCTGCCGCCCCAAAAAGTACCTGTGCTGCAGCAACGATTAATTGCTATAGTGACACACTCTTGTAGGCGAAACCATGCACTAACTTGATTATCAATCAATTCACAATGTTTTTGAAAGTACAGGTTGACTTTTGAATGCCCTGTATGTAGTATTTGTAGCTGTTTGTTTTGATTAAGTGGGACCTGGCATATTATTTGACATTAGAGATGGGTTCAATTCCTTTTCAGGAAGGGAATTAACATTCATTGAATTAATGGAAAAGTCCACATAGACCTAATGCAAGTCCTCCAGTCTCAGACCCCTCATCACACGAACATGGTTCTGTATTGAAACCCTGTCAGAGACCTGAAGACTTGTGTTAGCTTCCCGAGCTCATGCATTAGCTCAGCGGGCTAACTTGGCAGAGGCTCCTCATTCCCCAACTGGAACCTTGTCTGAGATCTGAAGACTCGCATTAACTCCCCCAGTGGGCTAACTTAATCTGCTACTCCTGTATCTATACCTGTGGTGACCTCCTGGATGAGCTCGGCAGCGTTGTGGCAGCCGTCCACCAGCATGTGGGTCCAGGCTGAAAGCTCCTTGGCCGAGTCCACCCGGAACAAGTGGGTCTCCACGCCCTGCTTGGTGCCGGTGCGCAGCCCAAAGGAGAGCTCCGAGTCCAGCAGGGGAGAGCTTTTCCCCGGTCCTGAGTGGACCAGTCTGGAGGAGACAGGAAGGAATAGAGGGGAAAGGTGGTAAGAGGTTGGAAGAGAGAAGAGTGTGCAAAGAAGAATCTCAAATATAAACTATATTTTGTTTTAACACTTTATTGGTTAAAACATGATCCCATATGTGTTATTTCATAGTTTTGATGTCTTTACTATTATTCTACAATGTAGAAAATATAGAAAAACCCTGGAATGAGAAGGTGTGTCTAAACTTTTGACTGGTGCTGTATATTTCCTGCGCTTTCTTAAATCTCCTAGATAAAGGACAAACACTGCAAAACCTTGTTTCTTATTATTTATTTTTTGACTGTCTTTTTTTCATGTTATTCAATGCGTTTCTCTGGGCTAGTAAGTAAAGGCCAAATTCAATATTTTATACCTAAAGGGGTCCTAAAATTCTAAATCAAATAGCTACATGATCCATAGTAAGACCATCTTAAAACAATTCCATATGTCAGCTAAGAACCCCACCTGCCCAACGGCTTAGACTTAAAGTTAGAAACCCTTATAGGGTTGAACCTTTCTACGTGTCTTTTCGTTAATATTTGTATGATGTATCTGCAAGTTCTGACTGCATTATTTGCACTGGCAAATCAATGGGGCGGCAGGGTAGCCTAGTAGTTAGTGCATTGGGCTAGTAACCGGTAGGTTGCAAGTTCAAATCCCTGAGCTGACGAGGTACAAATCTGTCGTTCTGCCCCTGAACAGGCAGTTAACCCACTGTTCCGAGGCCGTCATTGAAAATAAGAATTTGTTCTTAACTGACTTGCCTAGTTAAATAAAGGTCGAATAATTTTTTAAAAATATAGCTGCCATTTCCATTTCCATTGCTCACCCCTTTAAGAGAGCATTAAAGCAGTGTTCACATTGGATGTTTGAAGTGATATGAATCTGTTCTTTTTCCTACCGTCTGAACAGCCAAATCTATGGAATCTGATATTTGAAGCCACATTTCAAACCATCTTCGTAGGTGGTTTGAAGTTAGAAACAAATCTGATTCCTTGCCGTGTGATTTGTGTCTGAACAGTCATATCTGATTTATTTGCCCTCAAGTGGTTTTTAGACTGATATTTGACATACAGTATCTTGTTGCTTGCTAGCTACTCTGCTGACAGTTTTACAGGAACATGGTTTTTTTATTTTAATTTTAATTTTATTTTTTACCTTTATTTTACTAGGCAAGCCAGTTAAGAACAAATTCTTATTTTCAATGACGGCCTAGGAACAGTGGGTTAACTGCCTGTTCAGGGGCAGAACGACAGATTTTGTACCTTGTCAGCTCGGGGATTTGAACTTACAACCTTTCGGTTACTAGTCCAATGCTCTAACCACTAGGCTACCATGCCGCCCCGAGCTTGTGAATTGTTAACAAACAAATGAGTGAATGTGCTAGAAATGTGAACAGCTACCTAGCTAGCTAGTTGCCTGCCTTGGCCAAAATGACTTGTTTTGAAAGTTGAATCATCTTTTCCTTTGAGGCTTTAAAAGTTTTCCTACACTATGATTTTGAACATTCAAAGAAACTGGGAAACATCCATGACAGGCGTTGTTAGCTTGCTACGTAACTTCTGAGTGAGAGGAAGCAGGAGCACTACCACCAATCAGCCTACACCACTGCACACACCCGATGTTACTATGACAACTAGCATAGCCATGTCAGCAAATGACTTGCTGTTTGGACAGTCAGTATTCCAAAACGGATTGGAAAAACAAAAGTGATTTGAGCATTAAGGCCTGCAGTGTGAACAAGGCTTAAGAGCTTTATGAAAAGGCTGCTTTTGGGGGACTGGGGGTGAGGTTGTATAGGCTAAAAAGCATTTAGTAGCCTAGAAATAGATCATATTAGATATACTGCTCATTTTCATGGACTAAACTCAGCCATCAATGGAGACAGTTTTGTGAAAATGGCTATTTGACTAAATGCTTTTGAAAGATATTCAACCGTGTGGTCTAAGTGCAGTGCATGGTTTTTATTGTGTGGATCCTACCTAGTTGTGATGAGCGGGTGGCTCTTGGCTGGGCTGTTGATGCCGTCTTTACTGTCAGGAAGGGTGGGGTACAGCAGCAGGTCTCTCTCAGTCAGCAGAGCCAGCACCGGTCTCTCTGGACCCTGGGTCGCCTTGAGGGAGAGGAGGACAAACAGACAACACACACACACTCTTCATGATTCATATCACAACATATGTACACATCCCTATGAATGTAATGCACACACTGTCACACATTTAAATACCTCCTTGACAAAAGGTTAACATCAAATATTAACATCAAATATTCATTTCAATTCCATACTGAAGTACAAGCGGGGAAAATGTGTAACATAATTTCTCCTGAAGCATACCAATGGGTGTCTTGTTAGTGACTATTTGATCAGTAGGTTCACATGTGTCTCTTTTCATTCCAAAGAATGTCTATTTGTCAGAATTCACAGTGGGCAAGGACAATTAAAAACATGAACAGAAATATTTTCTTGGAAAATTCAATGTCTTGTAGGTCTATAATGATCCTGTTCCATCCATCAAAGGGTTTTAGACATTGTTGTTGGGTTTTCAACAATATGCGTTGTACAGTTGAAGTCGGAAGTTTACATACACTTAGGTTGGAGTCATTAAAACTTGTTTTTTAACCACTCCATACATTTCTTGTTAACAAACTATACTTTTGGCAATTTACTTTAGGACATTTACTTTGTGCATGACAAGTCATTTTTCAACAATTGTTTACAGACAGATTATTTCACTTATAATTCACTGTATCACAATTCCAGTTTTGCCAGAAGTTTACATACACTAAGTTGACTGTGCATTTATGCAGCTTGGAAAATTCCAGAAAATGATGTCATGGCTTTAGAAGCTTCTGATAGGCTAATTGACATCATTTGAGTCAATTGGAGGTGTAAATGTGGATGTATTTCAACAGCCGTCATACCGCTCAGGAAGCAGAAGCGTTCTGTCTCCGAGAGATGAACATACTTTGGTGCCCAAAAAGTGCAAATGAATCCCAGAACAACAACAAAGGACCTTGTGAAGATGATGGAGGAAACAGGTACAAAAGTATCTATATCCACAGTAAAACAAGTCCTATATCGACTTAACCTAAAAGGCCGCTCAGCAAGGAAGAAGCCACTGCTCCAAAACCACCATAAAAAAGCCAGATTACGGTTTGCAACTGCACATGGGGACAAAGATCATACTTTTTGGAGAAATGTCCTCTGGTCTGATGAAACAAAAATAGAACTGTTTGGCCATAATGACCATAGTTATGTTTGGAGGAAAACAGGGGAGGCTTGCAAGCCGAAGAACACCATACCAACCGTGAAGCACAAGGGTGGCAGCATCATGTTGTGGGGGTGCTTTGCTGCAGAAGGGACTGGTGCACTTCACAAAATAGATGGCAACATGAGGGAGGAAAATGATGTGGATATATTGAAGCAACATCTCAAGAATATTGCTCAAGAAAGTTGAAGCTTGGTCACAAATGGGTCTTCCAAATGGACAATGACCTCAAGCATACTTCCTAAGTTGTGGAAAATGGCTTCAGGACAACAAAGTCAAGGTATTGGAGTGGCCATCACAAAGACCTAACCTCAATCCCATAGAAGATTTGTGGGCAGAACTGAAAAAGTGTGTGCAAGCAAGGAGGCCTACAAACCTGACTCAGTTATACCAGCTCTGTCAGAAGGAATGGGCCAAAATTCACCCAACATATTGTGGGAAGCTTGTGGAAGGCTAACAGAAATGTTTGACCCAAGTTAAACAATTCAATGCTACCAAATACTGATTGAGTGTATGTAAACTTCTGACCCACTTCAACTGTATATGTTTCATTCTTTCCCCTTTTCAAGGCACATAAGACTTTCTAATTGACAGCTCCTCAGCACAAGGCTAGCGCAAAAAATCTTCTCAGAAAGTCACTTAACAGACTAAACAGACACTAGACTAGTCGCTAATGCACTTAATGCACACAGTGTTTGAGTCAGACATTCTTTTGAGTCAGACATTGCTAATCTGGCCTTCGCATCAGATATAAACCAGATTACATTTTCAGTCACAACAACTGATGTTACAGACAATGTTTATTGGAACGCACTCAGGAGACACATTAGCTGACTAGCCAATAGAGAGGCCTGTCTTAATTCGGTTTTTACCATTTGTCAAAACTAACAAGTAAAGAAATAATTGCGCCAAGACCTGGGATCAAATACTATTTAAAATCATTTCAAATACTTTATCAGTGCTTGATTGAGCTTGTCTGTTGCGAAAGTCCCGAAAATACAAAGACCCGCCCACCTGGGACTCCAGGAAGTCTAAAGCAAATGTTCAAAGTTATTATTTGGACCCAGGACAGGCTGCCATAAATAGAAATACATAAAGCCTAACACAAACTCACATTTGACCTTTGACTCTTTGTACCTGCTCAGTGATCCATCCCATGTGTTTGACCTCCAGGCCCGCCTGCATGGCCCTCAGCTCATCCCTGACTCGGGGCACCAGGGCCGAAACCCCGGCTTGGATGGCGTTATACCAGGACTGGGCCATGGCAGGGTCCTTGGCCCTCAGGAACACTGAGCTCTTTCTGCTGGACGAGATCACCTCAAAGTACCTGTGTGGAGGGAAGAGAGGGAGTGGGAAAGGGGGAGAGAGAGGGGACAGAAAGAGAGAGAGGGAGGGGGTGAAGTGAGAGACATGGAGAAAGAAAAGAGGTAAGGAGAGAAAGGGGAGAGACGCACACAAGAAAACAGTGTTAGCTGTGGTCAGGTCCCTGGAGAATGCACTAAAATCCATTTTGATGACCCTTGAAGTTGAGGAGGGTCAATTAGCTTGCCTCCTGTGACAAATACATTTACATCCTATTAAAACTCTCCTCTCCTGTACCTCTGGACAAAGCTGGTTTTAGCAGTAACCCAGTTGGTTATGACATCGATTTTGACAATGTAAGCGCAGCCTCTCCAGCTGCGATGCTTCTGTTGTTATTGAGGATGTATGTAAAAACCCTGCATGTCGGCTATATGCCCATCATGCAACGAGAGATGAGATAATCCAGTGACTCTCATATTTACAAACATTTAAGTTATTTTCCTGTAACAATTTTTCTTCTCTGTTTTATTTGATTAATAAACTACCCTTAACCTACTATAATGAAGGCTGGTTCAACAGCAATGTGTTGGGTGTCTTCTTTATCCTGGCCATGCATTAACCAAGAAGCCCTTCCATAGAAGGATTCTAAATGATCTACTTGTGAAGCTTTTTCCGTCATGCTTTTACATTATTCACAATTCACATAGGCCTACCTGCAGTGCATTACTACATTATTCACATAGGCCTACCTGCAGTGCATTACTACATTATTCACATAGGCCTACCTGCAGTGCATTACTACATTATTCACATAGGCCTACCTACAGTGCATTACTACATTATTCACATAGGCCTACCTGCAGTGCATTACTACATTATTCACATAGGCCTACCTACAGGCCTACCTGCAGTGCATTACTACATTATTCACATAGGCCTACCTACAGTGCATTACTACATTATTCACATAGGCCTACCTGCAGTGCATTACTACATTATTCACATAGGCCTACCTGCAGTGCATTACTACATTATTCACATAGGCCTACCTGCAGTGCATTACTACATTATTCACATAGGCCTACCTGCAGTGCATTACTACATTATTCACATAGGCCTACCTGCAGTGCATTACTACATTATTCACATAGGCCTACCTGCAGTGCATTACTACATTATTCACAATTCACATAGGCCTACCTGCAGTGCATTACTACATTATTCACATAGGCCTACCTACAGTGCATTACTACATTATTCACATAGGCCTACCTACAGTGCATTACTACATTATTCACATAGGCCTACCTGCAGTGCATTACTACATTATTCACAATTCACATAGGCCTACCTACAGTGCATTACTACATTATTCACAATTCACATAGGCCTACCTACAGTGCATTACTACATTATTCACAATTCACATAGGCCTACCTACAGTGCATTACTACATTATTCACAACTCACATAGGCCTACCTACAGTGCATTACTACATTATTCACAATTCACATAGGCCTACCTACAGTGCATTACTACATTATTCACAATTCACATAGGCCTACCTGCAGTGCATTACTACATTATTCACATAGGCCTACCTACAGTGCATTACTACATTATTCACAATTCACATAGGCCTACCTACAGTGCATTACTACATTATTCACATAGGCCTACCTACAGTGCATTACTACATTATTCACATAGGCCTTCACATACATTATTCACATAGGCCTACCTACAGTGCATTACTACATTATTCACAATTCACATAGGCCTACCTACAGTGCATTACTACATTATTCACAATTCAAATAGGCCTACCTGCAGTGCATTACTACATTATTCACATAGGCCTACCTACAGTGCATTACTACATTATTCACAACTCACATAGGCCTACCTACAGTGCATTACTACATTATTCACAATTCACATAGGCCTACCTGCAGTGCATTACTACATTATTCACATAGGCCTACCTACAGTGCATTACTACATTATTCACAACTCACATAGGCCTACCTACAGTGCATTACTACATTATTCACAATTCACATAGGCCTACCTACAGTGCATTACTACATTATTCATAACTCACATAGGCCTACCTACAGTGCATTACTACATTTGGCTTCTATCCCTCTCCATTTCCAAAAGAGCGCCAAAGACACACTCCTCCAAACATAGGCTTTTCAAAATGTTCAGTCCTATAACACCATATTATAGGCCTAGGCTATATTTTGCTTGTTGAGAACGTGCACACATATGATAAAAAATACTACGCTCCTGTAAATTGTATTTGAGGAGAACTGCGATTACTTAAAGACCTATATTACATAAGGCAATTACAGAAAACGCTGGATTTAAAAACAAATGTTGCTATCACTTATTACTCTTACCTATGCTATTTAATAAACTGTTGTATGAATCCACAATGGACTGTCATATGAATCCACAATGGACTGTCGTATGAATCCACAATGGACTAGGACGAGGATATTCCGTGCTCCCAGACAAAATGGAATTGATGACAACGCAAAGACTGTCAATTATAGGGCTGGGAATTGCCAGGGACCTCGCGATATGATATCACAATACTTTGGTGCCGATACGATATGTATTAAATTGCCATTTTAATCATTTAGCAGACGCTCTTATCCAGAGAGACTTACAGAAGCAATGAGGGTTAAGTGCCTTGCTCAAGGGCACATCAACAGATTTTTTGGGAGGAGCTAGGAACACAAGCATTTCACTACACCGGCAATAACATCTGCTATATATGGGTACGCAACCAATAAAATTCGATTTTGATTCGAACCAGCGACATTTCGGTTACTGGCCCAATGCTCTTAACTGATACAACATGTATTGCAAGTACAGCCAACTAGCGCAAAAATAATATTGTTATATTGTCAAACCGATATGATATATTAGTCCAAAATAATATCTCGATATGTAACTGTATCAATTTTTGCCCCCATCACTAGTCAATAACCAACAGAACCTGAGACGAACGCATGCAGTATCACTCCTACAACTTGCCTACTCATCAAAACCCAGTCATTTTGCGCCAGCGATTGCGCTCATAATAACGTCTGTGAAAATAGCAAAAATATTTCTGACACACCCCCAGACCTATAGCACTACAGCCAGTGCTTAGGTTTACCATGGCGTTGGGTCTGTTCACATAGAGCGCTATTAAAGCTCATTGTGGAGCATACAAGGTAACCCAATACCAGTGTGCTGTAGATTCTCGTTGAAATATTTCAACGTTTTCACCTGGAACAAGCCATAAGGGGTGAGATATGAAGAGAGATGAAGCAGGACCCATACGCACTATCGTTCCTGTCGTGTCTTTGGCTATGCCGGATTAAGTGACATGCTATTCTATAAAATAATTGATACGTAATTAATATTACCTGATTGAGCTAATCATGTAAATGTAATTAACTAGAGAGTCGGGGCACCAGGAAATAATATTTATAGAGCTGTTATCTTCCGAATAAACTATTAAAGACCTAGTAATATTTTATATCAATAGCAGTCAATATTAATCGTCATCTTAATTCAGTCTCATCTGAAAGTAGTAAATTCTTGGTTATCTGCACAAACCCTGGCTAACAGGTTGAATCAGCAATACAAAATTGGGTTTAATTATTTATTTACTAAATACCTAACTAATCACACAGAATTACACATAATTAAATCGTAACTTAATTACAAATTACGTCATAAAGGAAAACGGCCCTAGCGGGCGGAACAGATATGACAGCTGGTTACACAGAAGAAAGGGGCTGGGTTTGAGTGAAAGAGCGGGAAGACTGAGGAACAAAGGGCGAAGCTGTGCTATCGTAAATACAGAATCTTATGCATTCTAAATTACCGCCCATTTGGAAAAGGAAAAAGCAATAAATATTTACTCTGAGCTGCGCTTCGGTAGGTTGGTGGTAGATGGAAGCCGTGTTGCCCAACCGAGTCCTTTGAAGAATGTCTCTGCTGGTAAATTGGATACGTTGTAGTAACGTCGTTGTCTGATAGACGGAATACTCTGTCTGTTCCTTCCTAACCTGCGTTTGCAGCTGCTGTTGCTAGCTCAACGGCTAGGAGGTATCACTTCTGTAGTGAACAAGGGTTCAAAGTTCTTACCATTCGCAACCAAAGCTCACACTGATGTTGGCTTCGTTCTGTAGTTATTATCTGAACCCTTCTGACATCGGACCGTCGTCCTCACATCCTTGGAACAGGAGGTTATATTGTCGTCAATGCTTTATATAGGAAGGGAGAGGAGGGCGTGTTTGAAAAGTTTTATAGCTGTAACGGCGTTCTTCGTTTGTAGAAAGAGAGTCGGACCGAAATGCAGCGTGTAGGTTACTCATGACTTTAATGAAAGAATGCGTACATGAAATAACTCAATAACATACTAAGCAAAACAACAAACGGAACGTGAAACTAATACAGCCTATCTGGTGACTATAACACAGAGACAGGACAAACACCCACAAAATACGACGCAAACTCAGGCTACCTAAATACGGTTCCCAATCAGAGACAACGATAAGCAGCTGACTCCAATTGAGAATCGCCTCAGGCAGCCAAGCCTAACTAGACACACCCCTAATCAACACAATCCCAATACTACAAACCCCAATACGAAACACAACATATAAACCCATGTCACACCCTGGCTTACCCAAACCTATACCAAAAACACAAAATATAATGACCAAGGCGTGACAATAGCCCATGTCCCTTCACAGGGACGGGCCACTGATTGAGCAGAGCCCTACCTTATGAAAACCCAAATCTCACATTTTAGAAGCTTAAAATCACGCTTCATCCCATCACAAATAATTTCATATTGAAACATTTAAATTGAACAACAATTCCATGTGAATCCAATAACTCTGATGTGTAGACTTTCTACTGTAGAGTTTATATCATCTTATCATTGATGAGAATGTCTCAGATGACAACCAAACTGACATCATATTCATTAACCTGTTGCTTCTACTCGGGACGCTTGCGTCCCAACTAGAGCTCTGGAAATGCAAATGCGCTACGCTAAATGCTAATAGTATTAGTTAAAACGCAAAAGTTCATTAAAATACACATGCAGGGTATCGAATTAAAGCTACACTCGTTGTGAATCCAGGCAACAAGTCAGATTTTTAAAATGCTTTTCGGCGAAAGCATGAGAAGCTATTATCTGATAGCATGCAACACCCCAAAAGACCCACAGGGGACGTAAACAAAATAATTAGCATTTCGGCGTTACACAAACCGCACAATAAAATAGAAAACATTCATTACCTTTCACCATCTTCTTTGATGGCACTCCTAGATGTCCCATAAACACTATTTGGGTCTTTATTTCGATTAAATCGGTCCATATAAAGCCTAGATATCCTTATATGTAGACTGTGTGATAAACGAAAAAAAACATTGTTTCAAAACGTAACGTCATTTTTAAAATTGAAAAAGTCGACGATAAACTTTCACAAAACACTTGAAATACGTTTGTAATGCAACTTTAGGTATTAGTAAACGTTAATAAGCGATAAAATTCATCAGGAGGCGATGTAAAGATCATTAGCTGTCCGTCTGGAAAAATGTCCGGCTAGAAACTCAACGAAAATATCCGGTCCTAGACCGGAGGAGATACTGGTGTCCTGCATGTGTTTGACCAAGAAAAACTCGAAGGAAATGACAAGACTCTAGACACCGTGTGGAAGCTGTAGGTACTGCAACCTCAGTCAATTAATTGTGGTTCACCTTTATCAATGGGTTCAAGTAGCGCATGGATATATTTTCCCATTTTCAGTGATCAGTTTTTCCTGGCCGATGTAAATGCCGTTCTGGTAAAGCCACAGCAGTGATTTAACCAGTTTTTAAACGTCTGAGTGTTTTCTATCCACACAGAGTAAGCAAATGCATATACTATATTCCTGGCATGAGTAGCAGGGCGCTGAAATGTTGCGCGATTTTTAAGAGAATGTTCAAAAAAGTAGAGGGTCGACTTAAGAGGTTAAGTACCACCACATATGTTCAATTGGTCGGATTAGCAGAATATAGTTCATTTCCCCCCACCTTCTGATGTTCCCAGAATCTCTATGTTAACCAAGGGTTTTGCAAATGTAACATCAGTAGGGTAGAGAGAAGAAAAAGGGGGGAAGAGGTATTTATGACTGTCATAAACCTATCCCCAGGCCAACGTCATGACACTCCACTACACGGCCTTACTTAGGATTAGCATAACAACTTTTGGATCCAAGAGAGGACTTTGTCTGGCCATAAGCTACGAAAAGTTTAACCAGAGGGGACAGCTGGAGCTCAAAGAGCCTCAGAGTAGGAGTGCTGATTTAGGATCAGTTTTGTATTTTAGATCATGTTGATTAAGATTACATGGACAGACCATAGATCAGTTCTCCTACTTGAAGATGCTTTGTGGATACAGGACCAGGCCTAAGCTTTGTGGGTACAGGTCCAGACCTTTTGTGGGTACGGGCCCAGACCTTTTGTGGGTACGGGCTCAGACCTTTTGTGGGTACGGGCTCAGACCTTTTGTGGGTACGGGCCCAGACCTTTTGTGGGTACGGGCCCAGACCTTTTGTGGGTACGGGCCCAGACCTTTTGTGGGTACGGGCCCAGACCTTTTGTGGGTACGGGCCCAAACCTTTTGTGGGTACGGGCCCAAACCTTTCGTGGGTACAGGCCCAAACCTTTCGTGGGTACAGGCCCAAACCTTTCGTGGGTACAGGCCCAAACCTTTCGTGGGTACAGGCCCAAACCTTTCGTGGGTACAGGCCCAAACCTTTCGTGGGTACAGGCCCAAACCTTTCGTGGGTACAGGCCCAAACCTTTCGTGGGTACAGGCCCAGACCTTTCGTGGGTACAGGCCCAGACCTTTCGTGGGTACAGGCCCAGACCTTTTGTGGGTACAGGCCCAGACCTTTTGTGGGTACAGGCCCATACCTCTTGTGGGTACAGGCCCATACCTCTTGTGGGTACAGGCCCATACCTCTTGTGGGTACAGGCCCATACCTTGGTGAGAAAAAGGAGTGTTACTTTGCATCAGGTAAATATTCAAATGTAGAGTGCTCGTTATATTCAAGGAGCCTTGATTTAGATTCCAAAAGGAGTGCCTTGTGAGTCATCTGACTTCATGAACTGAATTCAAGATACAAGCTATCGTACCCAGTTTCTCCCTCTCTCCGTCCGTCTCCCTCTCTCTGTCTCTCCGTCCGTCTCCCGCTCTCTCTCTCTTTTTTTCCTCTCTCTCTGTCTCGCTCTCTCTTTGATCATGTAACTCAGTTTCCCATTGAACTGGGTTCCACCCACAGTACCTGTTCTCTGTGTCCGGGGGGCACTGCTTCCTGGTCACCTGGCACATTTTCAGGGGGATGGTCCTGGCCTCCTTCAGCTCAGTAGGGGGGGCGTCTGCGCCCTTCTGTGGCGTGGCATGAGGGGAGTCCCAGGGTAGGGGTGCACCGGGCAAGGTGTTCTTAAAGAAGGCTGACATCTCCTTGATGTATTTCACTGAGATAGGAAACAAGAGATGGGGAGAGTTGTATTAAGGAGGATTCATATTGAGAGGGAGAAGGAAGGTATGTAAGGTATCATATCAGGTGAATTGGAAGCAGTGAGAGTAAGAACAACTATTCCGACTTTGATACTACAAGGGTCGGTTTCCTAGACACAGATTAAGCCTGTAAACCAAGACTAAAAATCTCCATTGAGAATCATTTTTAATTCAGAACTACGCCTGATTCGTGTCCGGCAAACCACCCCTCAATGTTTAGCTAATGGAGTGTGCATTAGAAGGTTCATTAGTCAAATGAACTTGGAGTTTGGAGTATAGCCTGGTATCTTATCAATGTTGTGAACTTCATAAGTATTCTCTTTCACTGCTGTGACTTATGAAGTCACTGAGTCAAATCCTGATCCTCTGCTCACCCTGCACACCACGCATCCCTTCTCTCTCACATGGCCTCCTATTCCTACACATGGCCTCCTATTCCTACACATGGCCTCCTATTCCTACACATGGCCTCCTATTCCTACACATGGCCTCCTATTCCTACACATGGCCTCCTATTCCTACACATGGCCTCCTATTCCTACACATGGATTTTATAACACATTTCATGCAATTCCACACATTTTGCCATAGAGCACAGAGAAATGTTTTTAATATGATATCTGAGTGACACTAACAACAATCAGTGGACCATGATTACTAAGTTTAGATAGCTGGCCGCTAGACTAACAACAATCAGTGGACCATGATTACTAAGTTTAGATAGCTGGCCGCTAGACTAACACCAATCAGTGGACCATGATTACTAAGTTTAGATAGCTGGCCGCTAGACTAACACCAATCAGTGGACCATGATTACTAAGTTTAGATAGCTGGCCGCTAGACTAACAACAATCAGTGGACCATGATTACTAAGTTTAGATAGCTGGCCGCTAGACTAACAATCAGTGGACCATGATTACTAAGTTTAGATAGCTGGCCGCTAGACTAACACCAATCAGTGGACCATGATTACTAAGTTTAGATAGCTGGCCGCTAGACTAACAACAATCAGTGGACCATGATTACTAAGTTTAGATAGCTGGCCGCTAGACTAACAACAATCAGTGGACCATGATTACTAAGTTTAGATACGCTAGACTAACAACAATCAGTGGACCATGATTACTAAGTTTAGATAGCTGGCCGCTAGACTAACACCAATCAGTGGACCATGATTACTAAGTTTAGATAGCTGGCCGCTAGACTAACACCAATCAGTGGACCATGATTACTAAGTTTAGATAGCTGGCCGCTAGACTAACACCAATCAGTGGACCATGATTACTAAGTTTAGATAGCTGGCCGCTAGACTAACAACAATCAGTGGACCATGATTACTAAGTTTAGATAGCTGGCCGCTAGACTAACAACAATCAGTGGACCATGATTACTAAGTTTAGATAGCTGGCCGCTAGACTAACAACAATCAGTGGACCATGATTACTAAGTTTAGATAGCTGGCCGCTAGACTAACAACAATCAGTGGACCATGATTACTAAGTTTAGATAGCTGGCCGCTAGACTAACAACAATCAGTGGACCATGATTACGAAGTTTAGATAGCTGGCCGCTAGACTAACAACAATCAGTGGACCATGATTACTAAGTTTAGATAGCTGGCCGCTAGACTAACACCAATCAGTGGACCATGATTACTAAGTTTAGATAGCTGGCCGCTAGACTAACACCAATCAGTGGACCATGATTACTAAGTTTAGATAGCTGGCCGCTAGACTAACACCGATCTAAAAAAGGTTTGCTGACGTGGGCTAATTGACTGACTTGATGCACAACCAAATGTAGAAATTGGACCTTGTGTATTCTTCTATTCAATAGTAATTTGAGACCCTGACTGAGTTGAAAAAAATATATACAAATTGATCTGATGGCTTTCAAAAGGGAGGCCGCGGGCCGTCAGTTGCCCATCCCTGCCCCGGTCGGTCAGTCAGAGAGTCAGTCAGTGTCAATTAGTCAGTGTCAGCAAGTCAGTCAGCGTCAGCGAGTCAGTCAGCGTCAGCGAGTCAGTCAGCGTCAGCGAGTCAGTCAGCGTCAGTGAGTCAGTCAGCGTCAGTGAGTCAGTCAGCGTCAGTGAGTCAGTCAGCGTCAGTGAGTCAGTCAGCGTCAGTGAGTCTGTCAGCGTCAGTGAGTCAGTCAGCGTCAGTGAGTCAGTCAGCGTCAGTGTGTCAGTCAGTGTGTCAGTGAGTCAGTCAGTCAGCCAGTGTTGATGAGTCAGTCAGTGTCAGCGAGTCAGTCAGCAAGTCAGTCAGTGAGTGATTCAGTCAGTCAGTGATTCAATCAGTCAGTGACTCAGTGTCAGCTAGTCAGCCAGTGAGTCAGTCAGTCAGTGAAAGTGAGTCAGTGAGTCAGTCAGTCAGTCAGTCAGTGTGTCAGTCAGTGTGTCAGTCAGTGAGTTAGTCATTCAATCAGTGAGTCAGTCTATCACCCAGACGCCAGTCAGCATTATTCTCACTCACTCACTCACTCACTCACTCACTCACTCACTCACTCACTCACTCACTCACTCACTCACTCACACTCACTCACTCACTCACTCACTCACTGATGTTTGTCCATTAAGATTTGGTATAGGGTTCAAACACGTGACTCTCGGAACCGGACACTCCTAGTAAAACCAAGCCTACTGGATAGTAGCGCTCACCGTTGCCCCTAGTGGCTCTTTGTCAAGTCATCTCCCGATGTCCTACTTCGCAGTGGATCTTGCACGACCTGGCTGCTGTCTCTGTGCTCTCAAACACGCTGGTTTAACACCCCTCACACTTGCAAAAGCCCAAACATGGGCAACACTTTCACACAACAAACTCTGACCTACATATACGCACATACACGCACACACACAAGCACCTGATAGCCCTACACTGTTTCAAACCTCAGTGACTCCTGGATACTTTGCTTCTACAGTTGAAGTCGGAAGTTTACATACACTTAGGTTGGAGTCATTAAAACTTGTTTTTCAATCAATGTTTCCAACAATTGTTAAATGACAGATTATTTCACTTATAATTCACTGTATCAAAATTCCAGTGGGTCAGAAGTTTACATAAACTAAGTTGACTGTGCCTTTAAACAGCTTGGAAAATTCCAGAAAATTATGTCATGGCTTTAGAAGCTTCTGATAAGCTAATTGACATCATTTGAGTCAATTGGAGGTGTACCTGTGGATGTATTTCAGGGCCTACCTTCAAACTTAATTTGCTTGACATCATAAGGAAATCAAAAGAAATCCGTCAAGACCTCACAAAAATAATTTGAGACCTCCACAAGTCTGGTTCATCCTTGGGAGCAATTTCCAAACGCCTGAAGGTACCACGTTCATCTGTACAAACAATAGTACACAGGTATGAACACCATGGGACCACGCAGCCGTCATACCACTCAGGAAGGAGACGTGTTTTGTCTCCTAGAGTTGAACGTACTTTGGTGCGAAAAGTATGCAAATCAATCCCAGAACAACAGTAAAGGACCTTGTGAAGATGCTGGAGGAAAAACAGCCATAAAAAAACAGACTATGGTTTGCAACTGCAAATGGGGACAAAGATCATACTTTTTGGAGAAATGTCCTCTGGTCTGATGAAACAAAAATAGAACTGTTTGGTAGAGGTCGATCGATTAATCGGAATGGCCGATTAATTAGGGCTGATTTCAAGTTTTCATAACAATCGTAAACCTTTATTGAATCTTTATTTAACGAGGCAAGTCAGTTAACAACACATTCTTATTTTCAATGACGGCCTAGGAACAGTGGGTTAACTGCCTTGTTCAGGGGCAGAACGACAGATTCAATCTTGGTATTCAATCTTGCAACCTTACGGTTAACTAGTCCAAAGCTCTAACCACCTGCCTCACGAGGAGCCTGCCTGTTACGCGAATGCAGTAAGAAGCCAAGGTAAGTTGCTAGCTAGCATTAAACTTAATCAATCATAATCACTAGTTATAACTACACATGGTTGATGATATTACTAGTTTATCTAGAGTGTCCTGCGTTGCATATAATCGATGCAGTGCGCATTCGCAAAAAAGGACTGTCGTTGCTCCAACGTGTAACTAACCATAAACACCACTGCCTTTCTTGAAATCAATACACAGAAGTATATATTTTTAAACCTGCATATTTAGCTAAAATAAATCCAGGTTAGCAGGCAATATTAACCAGGTGAAATTGTGTCACTTCTCTTGCGTTCATTGCACGCAGAGTCAGGGTATATGCAACAGTTGGGGCTGCCTGGCTCATTGCGAACTAATTTGCCAGAATTTTACGTAATTATGACATTTATTATTGAAGGTTGTGCAATGTAACAGGAATATTTAGACTGATGGATGCCACCCGTTAGATAAAATATGGAACGGTTCTGTATTTCACTGAACGAATAAACGTCTTGTTTTCGATATGATCGTTTCCGGATTCGACCATATTAATGACCTAAGGCTCGCATTTCTGTGTGTTATTATGTTATAATTAAGTCTATGATTTGATAGAGCAGTCTGACTGAGCGATGGTAGGCACCAGCAGGCTCATTAGCATTCATTCAAACAGCACTTTGGTGCGTTTTGCCAGCAGCTCTGCTATTTATGACTTCAAGCCTAGATTAGGCTGGTGTAACGATGTGATGTGAAATGGCTAGCTAGTTAGCGGGGTGCGCGCTAATAGCGTTTCAAATGTCACTCGCTCTGAGACTTTGAAGTTGTTCCCCTTGCTCTGCATAGTTTTTCCCCTTGCTCTGCTGCTTCGAGGGTGGCTGTTGTTGTTGTGTTCCTGGTTCGAGCCCAGGTAGGAGCGAGGAGAGGGACGGAAGCTATACTGTTACACTGGCAATACTAAAGTGCCTATAAGAACATCCAATAGTCAAAGGTACATGAAATACAAATGGTATAGAGAGAAATAGTCCTATAATTCCTATAATAACTACAACCTAAAACTTCTTACCTGGGAATATTGAAGAGTCATGTTAAAAGGAACCACCAACTTTCATATGTTCTGAGCAAAGAACTTAAACGCTAACTTTCTTACATGGCACATATTGCACTTTTACTTTCTTCTCCAACACTTTGTTTTTGCATTATTTAAACCAAATTGAACATGTTTCATTATTTATTTGAAGCTAAATTGATTTTATTGATGTATTATATTATGTTAAAATAAGTGTTCGTTCAGTATTGTTGTAGTTGTCATTATTACAAATACATTTTTAAAAAATCGTCCGATTAATCGGTAGCGGCCTTTTTTTGTCCTCCAATAATCGGTATCGGCGTTGAAAAATCATAAATCGGTCGACCTCTACTGTTTGGCCATAATGACCATCGTTATGTTTGGAGGAAAAAGGGGGAGGCTTGCAAGCTAAAGAACAGATAGATAATAAACAGTGAGTAGTAACAGTGTAAAAACAAAATCAAAGGTGGGGGGGGAATTATATTAATTGTTCAGCATGGCTTGGTGGTAGAAGCTGTTAAGGAGCCTTTTGGACTGGTTTAGATTCTGGTTTAGACCAGAGGACGCCATGGAGGAACCAGAGGAGCTCCATTCTGGCTTAGACCAGAGGATGCTACGGAGGAACCAGAGGAGCTCCATTCTGGTTTAGACCAGAGGACGCTACGGAAAGACCAGAGGAGCTCCATTCTGGTTTAGACCAGAGGACGCTACGGAGGAACCAGAGGAGCTCCATTCTGGTTTAGACCAGAGGACGCTACGGAGGAACCAGAGGAGCTCCATTCTGGCTTAGACCAGAGGACGCTACGGAGGAACCAGAGGAGCTCCATTCTGGTTTAGACCAGAGGACGCTACGGAAAGACCAGAGGAGCTCCATTCTGGTTTAGACCAGAGGACGCTACGTAGGAACCAGAGGAGCTCCATTCTGGTTTAGACCAGAGGACGCTACGGAAAGACCAGAGGAGCTCCATTCTGGTTTAGACCAGAGGACGCTACGGGGGAACCAGAGGAGCTCCATTCTGGTTTAGACCAGAGGACGCTACGGAGGAACCAGAGGAGCTCCATTCTGGTTTAGACCAGAGGACGCTACGGAGGAACCAGAGGAGCTCCATTCTGGTTTAGACCAGAGGACGCTACGGAGGAACCAGAGGAGCTCCATTCTGGTTTAGACCAGAGGACGCTACGGAGGAACCAGAGGAGCTCCATTCTGGTTTAGACCAGAGGACGCTACGGAGGAACCAGAGGAGCTCCATTCTGGCTTAGACCAGAGGACTATACGGAGGAACCAGAGGAGCTCCATTCTGGTTTAGACCAGAGGACGCTACGGAGGAACCAGAGGAGCTCCATTCTGGTTTTAGACCAGAGGACCACGGAGGAACCAGAGGCTCCATTCTGGTTTAGACCAGAGGACGCCACGGAGGAACCAGAGGAGCTCCATTCTGGTTTAGACCAGAGGACGCTACGGAAAGACCAGAGGAGCTCCATTCTGGTTTAGACCAGAGGACGCCTACGGAGGAACAGAGGAGCTCCATTCTGGTTTAGACCAGAGGACGATGTTTACGGAGGAACCAGAGGAGCTCCATTCTGGTTTAGACCAGAGGACGCTACGGAGGAACCAGAGGAGCTCCATTCTGGTTTAGACCAGAGGACGCTACAGAGGAACCAGAGGAGCTCCATTCTGGTTTAGACCAGAGGACGCTACGGAGGAACCAGAGGAGCTCCATTCTGGTTTAGACCAGAGGACGCTACGGAGGAACCAGAGGAGCTCCATTCTGGTTTAGACCAGAGGGCTACGGAGGAACCAGAGGAGCTCCATTCTGGTTTAGACCAGGGGACACGGAGGAACCAGAGGAGCTCCATTCTGGTTTAGACCAGAGGACGCTACGGAGGAACCAGAGGAGCTCCATTCTGGTTTAGACCAGAGGACGCTACGGAGGAACCAGAGGAGCTCCATTCTGGTTTAGACCAGAGGACGCTACGGAGGAACCAGAGGAGCTCCATTCTGGTTTAGACCAGAGGACGCTACGGAGGAACCAGAGGAGCTCTATTCTGGTTTAGACCAGAGGACGCTACGGAGGAACCAGAGGAACTCCATTCTGGTTTAGACCAGAGGACGCTACGGAAAGACCAGAGTAGCACCACCCGGGTATCACTGTGGGGGGAGGGGGGGGGGGGTGAAGTTGTACTCTCAGGGGACAACAGGGGCTTCCTCTGTCCCCCAAAATAGACCCCCTAGTCCAGGGATGGGTAACTTGGATGGGGGTGGGGGCCACAGAAAAAATCTGACCTCATCATGAGGGGTCTGTGTACTCCCCACTCCCCAACATATTGGGAGCAAAAATAAATTGCAACCCCCTTCTTGACAGCCAAGACACATTTTAGCTGACATGGCTAATTGAGTGACTATCAGTGACTGACATGACCAGAGAAAACTGCTGATGCACTACCACAATTTGAGACATTTTATATTCTACTATTCTAGCTTGCAGCAGTAAGTTGAGACCCGAACTGAGTTGAAAATTGATCCGAGGGCCTTCAAATGGGAAAACATGAAGCAGACTTAAAAACCTTCAAAAACCTACTGTACGTAAATATTGTGTGCTATAGGCTGGAAAATTAATACATGTGTCTCGATGACAACATATTGACGCTTGTTTCCAACATTAGAGCTGTTTTCTTAAAGAGTTAAATCCGCTTTGTGTTTTGTTTCCTTGCCACGATACTAATGAGTATTGCGATACTGGTATTGTCAAGGCCCTATTATATACAGTATAACCCCTAGGTGCATTGTGGGTACTGAGTGAATGGACTTGGATGATAAATGAAAAGGTACGTAGAGTTACACAAGTTTAGATGATTTCCCAAAAAACTAGGAGCATTTTCTAGATTAATAATATGAGGTATTTTCAATTTCCATACATCACTAATGGCAAATATATAATTGAAACCGAGCAGGACAAATGGAAAGGGAAGGGAGGAGGCCATTGCTGAATAGCTTGGCGCTGTAGAGAATGAAAGCATCCTGGGGTGGAACATATGACTAAGCTCGATTCAACCAGAGGCAAAAGATGTTTAACAGAATCCAAAAGTTTCCCTGAATACCAGTTGCGGGCACATAAATAGCAGGGTTAAAATTAGCTGAGACTGTACTGTTATTACTTTAGTTCATCTGGCAGGCCAAACAAGTAGTGTGTGTGTGTGTGTGTGTGTGTGTGTGTGTGTGTGTGTGCGCGCGCGCGCGCGCTGAGTTTCATTGCTCCAATTGCAGAATCCCCCGCTAAGCTTTTCTTCGGGACTCTTCACATTCTACCCCTAAATCCAGACCATGTATTTCCTCCCCAATTTAGTTCAACACGGTTCACTTAACAGGAGGCGTTTTTTAAAGGCAAGCTAAATCACCTAATGGGCCAAAAAACACAGCCCAGCAGTCGCCACTTAAATTGCCGAAAAACTGAAAAAGATGGGGTAAACGAAACCACATCTTCCAAATCCCCCTTTGGAGTTATTAATGGGGAAGATGCTATTCTCAAAGGGGGAGAAACTATAGGGGTAAACCATGTCACGCACACTTTGTGTGTCCATGTCATGATGTGTGTCCACTGGCAACTGGGGGGTGAAGACTGGTATCGTCAGTCAGCACAGTGGTGGTCATTAGTTTCACGTCCTAACTTGGCAAACACAACTCTCCGTTGCCAAGTCAAAGACAAAAATCCTCTGTGGTCGAGCCCCCCTGCTTCCTTGTTGCCGTGGGAGCGACTGGAATTCCATTTCATTAGCTACATTGGGACATTTGAAGCATGCTGTATGCCCCAGTAGCCACTGGAATGTCCCTTTACCTCCCTCGCAAAATGTTCCTGGCAGACAAAACATAATACAGTCCCTACACCCTAATACAGCCCAGGAATATACCAGAGACAGTACTATACCAGAGACAGTACTATTCCAGAGACATTACTATACCAGACACACGGTACTATACCAGACACACAGCTCTATACCAGACACACGGTACTATACCACACACGCGGTACTATATCAGAGACAGTACTATACCAGACACACGGTACTATACCAGACACACGGGTACTATACCACACACACGGGTACTATACCAGAGACACGGTACTATATCAGAGACAGTACTATACCAGACACACTGTACTATACCAGACACATGGTACTAAACCAGACACACTGTACTATACCACACACACTGTACTATACCAGACACACTGTACTATACCAGACACACTGTACTATACCAGACACACTGTACTATACCACACACACTGTACTATACCAGACACACTGTACTATACCAGACACACGGTACTATACCAGACACACAGCGCTACACCAGACACACAGCTCTACACCAGACACACAGCTCTATACCAGACACACGGCTCTATACCAGACACACGGCTCTATACCAGACACACGGCTCTATACCAGACACACGGCTCTATACCAGACACACGGCACTATACCAGACACACGGCACTATACCAGACGTACAGTACTATACCAGACACACGGCTCTATACCAGACACACGGCTCTATACCAGACACACGGCACTATACCAGGCAAACGGCACTATACCAGACACACGGTACTATACCAGACACACGGTACTATACCAGACACACGGCTCTATACCAGACACACGGCTCTATACCAGGCACACGGCACTATACCAGGCACACGGCACTATACCAGAGACACGGTACTATATCAGAGACAGTACTATACCAGACACACGGTACTATACCAGACACACGGTACTATACCAGAGACACGGTACTATACCAGAGACACGGTACTATACCAGAGACAGTACTATACCAGACACACGGTACTATAGCAGACACACGGTACTATAGCAGACACAGTACTATACCAGACCCACGGTACTATACCAGACAAACGGTACTATACCAGACACACGGTACTATACCAGACACACGGTACTATACCAGACACACAGTACTATACCAGACACACGGCTCTATACCAGACACACGGCTCTATACCAGACACACGGCTCTATACCAGACACACGGCTCTATACCAGACACACGGCTCTATACCAGACACACAGCGCTATACCAGACACACAGCGCTATACCAGACACACGGCACTATACCAGGCAAACGGCACTATACCAGACACACAGTACTATACCAGACACACGGTACTATACCAGACACACGGCTCTATACCAGACACACGGCTCTATACCAGGCACACGGCACTATACCAGGCACACGGCACTATACCAGAGACACGGTACTATATCAGAGACAGTACTATACCAGACACACGGTACTATACCAGACACACGGTACTATACCAGAGACACGGTACTATACCAGAGACACGGTACTATACCAGAGACACGGTACTATACCAGAGACAGTACTATACCAGACACACGGTACTATAGCAGACACACGGTACTATAGCAGACACAGTACTATACCAGACCCACGGTACTATACCAGACAAACGGTACTATACCAGACACACGGTACTATACCAGACACACGGTACTATACCAGACACACAGTACTATACCAGACACACGGCTCTATACCAGACACACGGCTCTATACCAGACACACGGCTCTATACCAGACACACGGCTCTATACCAGACACACGGCTCTATACCAGACACACAGCGCTATACCAGACACACAGCGCTATACCAGACACACGGTACTATACCAGACACACAGCGCTACACCAGACACACAGCTCTATACCAGACACACGGCGCTATACCAGACACACGGCACTATACCAGACACACGGCACTATACCAGACACACGGCACTATACCAGGCACACGGCACTATACCAGACACACGGCGCTATACCAGACACACGGCGCTACACCAGACACACAGCTCTATACCAGACACACAGCGCTATACCAGACACAAGGTGCTATACCAGACACACGGTGCTATACCAGACACACGGTACTATAGCAGACACACGGTACTATAGCAGACACACAGTACTATACCAGACACACGGTACTATACCAGACCCACGGTACTATACCAGACAAACGGTACTATACCAGACACACGGTACTATACCAGACACACAGTACTATACCAGACACACGGCTCTATACCAGACACACGGCACTATACCAGACACACGGCTCTATACCAGACACACGGCTCTATACCAGACACACGGCTCTATACCAGACACACAGCGCTATACCAGACACAAGGTGCTATACCAGACACACGGTACTATACCAGACACACAGCGCTACACCAGACACACAGCTCTATACCAGACACACAGCGCTATACCAGACACACGGTACTATACCAGACACACGGCACTATACCAGACACACGGCACTATACCAGGCACACGGCACTATACCAGACACACGGTACTATACCAGACACACAGCGCTACACCAGACACACAGCTCTATACCAGACACACAGCGCTATACCAGACACACGGTACTATACCAGACACACGGTACTATACCAGACACACGGTACTATACCAGAGACAGTACTATACCAGACACACAGTACTATACCAGACACACAGTACTATACCAGACACACAGTACTATACCAGACGCACAGTACTATACCAGACACACGGCTCTATACCAGGCACACGGCACTATACCAGACACACGGCACTATACCAGGCACACGGTACTATACCAGACACACAACGCTACACCAGACACGCTATACCAGACACAAGGTGCTATACCAGACACACGGTACTATACCAGACACACAGCGCTACACCAGACACACAGCTCTATACCAGACACACAGCGCTATACCAGACACACGGTACTATACCAGACACACGGTACTATACCAGACACACGGTACTATACCAGAGACAGTACTATACCAGACACACAGTACTATACCAGACACACGGTACTATACCAGAGACAGTACTATACCAGACACACGGTACTATACCAGAGACAGTACTATACCAGACACACAGTACTATACCAGACACACGGTACTATACCACAAATACGGTACTATACCACAAACACGGTACTATACCAGAGACACGGTACTATATCAGAGACACGGTACTATATCAGACACACGGTACTATACCAGAGACACGGTACTATACCAGAGACAGTACTATACCAGACACACGGTACTATAGCAGACACACGGTACTATAGCAGACACACGGTACTATAGCAGACACAGTACTATACCAGACACACAGTACTATACCAGACACACGGTACTATACCAGACCCACGGTACTATACCAGACAAACGGTACTATACCAGACACACGGTACTATACCAGACACACGGTACTATACCAGACACACGGCTCTATACCAGACACACGGCACTATACCAGACACACGTCTCTATACCAGACACACGGCTCTATACCAGACACACGGCTCTATACCAGACACACAGCGCTATACCAGACACACAGCGCTATACCAGACACAGGGTGCTATACCAGACACACGGTACTATACCAGACACACAGCGCTACACCAGACACACAGCTCTATACCAGACACACAGCGCTATACCAGACACACGGTACTATACCAGACACACGGCACTATACCAGACACACGGCACTATACCAGGCACACGGCACTATACCAGACACACGGCACTATACCAGACACACGGCGCTACACCAGACACACAGCTCTATACCAGACACACAGTACTATACCAGACACACAGTACTATACCAGACGCACAGTACTATACCAGACACACGGCTCTATACCAGGCACACGGCACTATACCAGACACACGGCACTATACCAGGCACACGGTACTATACCAGACACACAGCGCTACACCAGACACGCTATACCAGACACAAGGTGCTATACCAGACACACGGTACTATACCAGACACACAGCGCTACACCAGACACACGGCTCTATACCAGACACACGGCTCTATACCAGGCACACGGCACTATACCAGACACACGGCTCTATACCAGACACACAGTACTATACCAGACACACAGTACTATACCAGACGCACAGTACTATACCAGACACACGGCTCTATACCAGGCACACGGCACTATACCAGACACACGGCACTATACCAGGCACACGGTACTATACCAGACACACAGCGCTACACCAGACACGCTATACCAGACACAAGGTGCTATACCAGACACACGGTACTATACCAGACACACAGCGCTACACCAGACACACAGCTCTATACCAGACACACAGCGCTATACCAGACACACGGTACTATACCAGACACACGGTACTATACCAGACACACGGTACTATACCAGAGACAGTACTATACCAGACACACAGTACTATACCAGACACACGGTACTATACCAGAGACAGTACTATACCAGACACACGGTACTATACCAGAGACAGTACTATACCAGACACACAGTACTATACCAGACACACGGTACTATACCACAAATACGGTACTATACCACAAACACGGTACTATACCAGAGACACGGTACTATATCAGAGACACGGTACTATATCAGACACACGGTACTATACCAGACACACGGTACTATACCAGAGACACGGTACTATACCAGAGACAGTACTATACCAGACACACGGTACTATAGCAGACACACGGTACTATAGCAGACACACGGTACTATAGCAGACACAGTACTATACCAGACACACAGTACTATACCAGACACACGGTACTATACCAGACCCACGGTACTATACCAGACAAACGGTACTATACCAGACACACGGTACTATACCAGACACACGGTACTATACCAGACACACGGCTCTATACCAGACACACGGCACTATACCAGACACACGTCTCTATACCAGACACACGGCTCTATACCAGACACACGGCTCTATACCAGACACACAGCGCTATACCAGACACACAGCGCTATACCAGACACAAGGTGCTATACCAGACACACGGTACTATACCAGACACACAGCGCTACACCAGACACACAGCTCTATACCAGACACACAGCGCTATACCAGACACACGGTACTCTACCAGGCACACGGCACTATACCAGACACACGGCACTATACCAGACACACGGCGCTACACCAGACACACAGCTCTATACCAGACACACAGTACTATACCAGACACACAGTACTATACCAGACGCACAGTACTATACCAGACACACGGCTCTATACCAGGCACACGGCACTATACCAGACACACGGCACTATACCAGGCACACGGTACTATACCAGACACACAGCGCTACACCAGACACGCTATACCAGACACAAGGTGCTATACCAGACACACGGTACTATACCAGACACACAGCGCTACACCAGACACACAGCTCTATACCAGACACACAGCGCTATACCAGACACACGGCACTATACCAGACACACGGTACTATACCAGACACACGGTACTATACCAGAGACAGTACTATACCAGACACACAGTACTATACCAGACACACGGTACTATACCAGAGACAGTACTATACCAGACACACGGTACTATACCAGAGACAGTACTATACCAGACACACAGTACTATACCAGACACACGGTACTATACCACAAATACGGTACTATACCACAAACACGGTACTATACCAGAGACACGGTACTATATCAGAGACACGGTACTATACCAGACACACGGTACTATACCAGACACACGGTACTATACCAGAGACACGGTACTATACCAGAGACACGGTACTATACCAGAGACAGTACTATACCAGACACACGGTACTATAGCAGACACACGGTACTATAGCAGACACAGTACTATACCAGACCCACGGTACTATACCAGACAAACGGTACTATACCAGACACACGGTACTATACCAGACACACGGTACTATACCAGACACACAGTACTATACCAGACACACGGCTCTATACCAGACACACGGCTCTATACCAGACACACGGCTCTATACCAGACACACGGCTCTATACCAGACACACGGCTCTATACCAGACACACGGCTCTATACCAGACACACGGCGCTATACCAGACACACAGCGCTATACCAGACACAAGGTGCTATACCAGACACACGGTACTATACCAGACACACAGCGCTACACCAGACACACAGCTCTATACCAGACACACGGCGCTATACCAGACACACGGCACTATACCAGACACACGGCACTATACCAGACACACGGCACTATACCAGGCACACGGCACTATACCAGACACACGGCGCTATACCAGACACACGGCGCTACACCAGACACACAGCTCTATACCAGACACACAGCGCTATACCAGACACAAGGTGCTATACCAGACACACGGTGCTATACCAGACACACGGTACTATAGCAGACACACGGTACTATAGCAGACACACGGTACTATAGCAGACACAGTACTATACCAGACACACAGTACTATACCAGACACACGGTACTATACCAGACCCACGGTACTATACCAGACAAACGGTACTATACCAGACACACGGTACTATACCAGACACACAGTACTATACCAGACACACAGCGCTATACCAGACACAAGGTGCTATACCAGACACACGGTACTATACCAGACACACAGCGCTACACCAGACACACAGCTCTATACCAGACACACAGCGCTATACCAGACACACGGTACTATACCAGACACACGGCACTATACCAGACACACGGCACTATACCAGGCACACGGCACTATACCAGACACACGGTACTATACCAGACACACAGCGCTACACCAGACACACAGCTCTATACCAGACACACAGCGCTATACCAGACACACGGTACTATACCAGACACACGGTACTATACCAGACACACGGTACTATACCAGAGACAGTACTATACCAGACACACAGTACTATACCAGACACACAGTACTATACCAGACACACGGTACTATACCAGAGACAGTACTATACCAGACACACAGTACTATACCAGACACACGGTACTATACCACAAATACGGTACTATACCACAAACACGGTACTATACCAGAGACACGGTACTATATCAGAGACACGGTACTATATCAGACACACGGTACTATACCAGAAACACGGTACTATACCAGAGACACGGTACTATACCAGAGACACGGTACTATACCAGAGACAGTACTATACCAGACACACGGTACTATAGCAGACACACGGTACTATAGCAGACACAGTACTATACCAGACACACAGTACTATACCAGACCCACGGAACTATACCAGACCCACGGTACTATACCAGACACACGGCACTATACCAGACACACGGTACTATACCAGACACACGGCTCTATACCAGACACACGGCTCTATACCAGACACACGGCTCTATACCAGACACACGGTACTATACCAGACACACCGCACTATACCAGACACACGGCTCTATACCAGACACACGGCTCTATACCAGACACACGGCTCTATACCAGACACACGGCTCTATACCAGACACACAGCGCTATACCAGACACACAGCGCTATACCAGACACAAGGTGCTATACCAGACACACGGTACTATACCAGACACACAGCGCTACACCAGACACACAGCTCTATACCAGACACACAGCGCTATACCAGACACACGGCACTATACCAGACACACGGCACTATACCAGACACACGGCACTATACCAGACACACGGCACTATACCAGGCACACGGCACTATACCAGACACACGGCACTATACCAGACACACGGCGCTACACCAGACACACAGCTCTATACCAGACACACAGCGCTATACCAGACACAAGGTGCTATACCAGACACACGGTGCTATACCAGACACACGGCACTATACCAGACACACGGCACTATACCAGACACAAGGTGCTATACCAGACACAAGGTACTATACCAGACACACGGTACTATACCAGACACACGGTACTATACCAGACACACAGCGATATACCAGACACACGGTACTATACCAGACACACAGCGCTACACCAGACACACAGCTCTATACCAGACACACGGCTCTATACCAGACACACGGCACTATACCAGACACACGGCTCTATACCAGACACACAGTACTATACCAGACACACAGTACTATACCAGACGCACAGTACTATACCAGACACACGGCTCTATACCAGGCACACGACACTATACCAGGCACACGGCACTATACCAGGCACACGGCACTATACCAGACACACAGCGCTATACCAGACACACGGCTCTATACCAGACACACGGCACTATACCAGGCAAACGGCACTATACCAGACACACGGCTCTATACCAGACACACGGCTCTGTACCAGGCACACGGCACTATACCAGACACACGGCTCTATACCAGACACACGGCTCTATACCAGACACACAGTACTATACCAGACGCACAGTACTATACCAGACACACGGCTCTATACCAGGCACACGGCACTATACCAGACACACAGCGCTACACCAGACACGCTATACCAGACACAAGGTGCTATACCAGACACACGGTACTATACCAGACACACAGCGCTACACCAGACACACAGCTCTATACCAGACACACAGCGCTATACCAGACACACGGTACTATACCAGACACACGGTACTATACCAGACACACGGTACTATACCAGAGACAGTACTATACCAGACACACAGTACTATACCAGACACACAGTACTATACCAGACACACGGTACTATACCAGAGACAGTACTATACCAGACACACGGTACTATACCAGAGACAGTACTATACCAGACACACAGTACTATACCAGACACACGGTACTATACCACAAATACGGTACTATACCACAAACACGGTACTATACCAGAGACACGGTACTATATCAGAGACACGGTACTATATCAGACACACGGTACTATACCAGACACACGGTACTATACCAGAGACACGGTACTATACCAGAGACACGGTACTATACCAGAGACAGTACTATAACAGACACACGGTACTATAGCAGACACACGGTACTATAGCAGACACGGTACTATACCAGACACACAGTACTATACCAGACACACGGCTCTATACCAGACACACGGCACTATACCAGACACACGGTACTATACCAGACACACGGCTCTATACCAGACACACGGCTCTATACCAGACACACGGCTCTATACCAGACACACGGCTCTATACCAGACACACGGCTCTATACCAGACACACAGCGCTATACCAGACACACAGCGCTATACCAGACACACAGTACTATACCAGACCCACGGAACTATACCAGACCCACGGTACTATACCAGACAAACGGTACTATACCAGACACACGGTACTATACCAGACACACAGTACTATACCAGACACACGGCTCTATACCAGACACACGGCTCTATACCAGACACACGGCACTATACCAGACACACGGCTCTATACCAGACACACGGCTCTATACCAGACACACGGCTCTATACCAGACACACGGCTCTATACCAGACACACGGCTCTATACCAGACACACAGCGCTATACCAGACACACGGCGCTATACCAGACACACGGCGCTATACCAGACACACGGCACTATACCAGACACACGGCACTATACCAGACACACGGCACTATACCAGACACACGGCGCTATACCAGACACACAGCGCTACACCAGACACACAGCTCTATACCAGACACACGGCGCTATACCAGACACACGGCACTATACCAGACACACGGCACTATACCAGACACACGGCACTATACCAGACACACGGCTCTATACCAGACACACGGCTCTATACCAGACACACGGCTCTATACCAGACACACGGCTCTATACCAGACACACGGCTCTATACCAGACACACGGCTCTATACCAGACACACGGCGCTATACCAGACACAAGGTGCTATACCAGACACACGGTACTATACCAGACACACAGCGCTACACCAGACACACAGCTCTATACCAGACACACAGCGCTATACCAGACACACGGCACTATACCAGACACACGGCACTATACCAGACACACGGCACTATACCAGGCACACGGCACTATACCAGGCACACGGCACTATACCAGACACACGGCACTATACCAGACACACGGCGCTACACCAGACACACAGCTCTATACCAGACACACAGCGCTATACCAGACACAAGGTGCTATACCAGACACACGGTGCTATACCAGACACATGGCACTATACCAGACATAAGGTGCTATACCAGACACAAGGTACTATACCAGACACACGGTACTATACCAGACACACGGTACTATACCAGACACACGGTACTATACCAGACACACGGCTCTATACCAGGCACACGGCACTATACCAGACACACGGCACTATACCAGGCACACGGTACTATACCAGACACACGGCGCTACACTAGACACGCTATACCAGACACAAGGTGCTATACCAGACACACGGTACTATACCAGACACACAGCGCTACACCAGACACACAGCTCTATACCAGACACACAGCGCTATACCAGACACACGGTACTATACCAGACACACGGTACTATAACAGACACACGGTACTATACCAGACACACGGTACTATACCAGAGACAGTACTATACCAGACACACAGTACTATACCAGACACACAGTACTATACCAGACACACAGTACTATACCAGAGACAGTACTATACCAGACACACGGTACTATACCAGAGACAGTACTATACCAGACACACAGTACTATACCAGACACACGGTACTATACCACAAACACGGTACTATACCACAAACACGGTACTATACCAGAGACACGGTACTATATCAGGACACGGCACTATATCAGACACACGGTACTATACCAGACACACGGTACTATACCAGAGACACGGTACTATACCAGAGACACGGTACTATACCAGAGACAGTACTATAACAGACACACGGTACTATAGCAGACACACGGTACTATAGCAGACACGGTACTATACCAGACACACAGTACTATACCAGACACACGGCTCTATACCAGACACACGGCACTATACCAGACACACGGTACTATACCAGACACACGGCTCTATACCAGACACACGGCTCTATACCAGACACACGGCTCTATACCAGACACACAGCGCTATACCAGACACACAGCGCTATACCAGACACACAGCGCTATACCAGACACACAGTACTATACCAGACCCACGGAACTATACCAGACCCACGGTACTATACCAGACAAACGGTACTATACCAGACACACGGTACTATACCAGACACACAGTACTATACCAGACACACGGCTCTATACCAGACACACGGCACTATACCAGACACACGGTACTATACCAGACACACGGATCTATACCAGACACACGGCTCTATACCAGACACACGGCTCTATACCAGACACACGGCGCTATACCAGACACACAGCGCTATACCAGACACACGGCACTATACCAGACACACGGCACTATACCAGACACACGGCACTATACCAGACACACGGGACTATACCAGACACACAGCGCTACACCAGACACACAGCTCTATACCAGACACACAGCGCTATACCAGACACACGGCACTATACCAGACACACGGCACTATACCAGACACACGGTACTATACCAGAGACAGTACTATACCAGACACACAGTACTATACCAGACACACGGTACTATACCACAAATACGGTACTATACCACAAACACGGTACTATACCAGAGACAAGGTACTATATCAGAGACACGGTACTATATCAGACACACGGTACTATACCAGACACACGGTACTATACCAGAGACACGGTACTATACCAGAGACACGGTACTATACCAGAGACAGTACTATAACAGACACACGGTACTATAGCAGACACACGGTACTATAGCAGACACGGTACTATACCAGACACACAGTACTATACCAGACACACGGCTCTATACCAGACACACGGCACTATACCAGACACAAGGTACTATACCAGACACACGGCTCTATACCAGACACACGGCTCTATACCAGACACACGGCTCTATACCAGACACACGGCTCTATACCAGACACACGGCTCTATACCAGACACACAGCGCTATACCAGACACAAGGTGCTATACCAGACACACAGCGCTACACCAGACACACAGCTCTATACCAGACACACAGCGCTATACCAGACACAAGGTGCTATACCAGACACACGGCACTATACCAGACACACGGCACTATACCAGGCACACGGCACTATACCAGGCACACGGCACTATACCAGACACACGGCACTATACCAGACACACGGCGCTACACCAGACACACAGCTCTATACCAGACACACAGCGCTATACCAGACACAAGGTGCTATACCAGACACACGGTGCTATACCAGACACACGGCACTATACCAGACACACGGCACTATACCAGACACACGGCACTATACCAGACACAAGGTGCTATACCAGACACAAGGTACTATACCAGACACACGGTACTATACCAGACACACGGTACTATACCAGACACACAGCGATATACCAGACACACGGTACTATACCAGACACACAGCGCTACACCAGACACACAGCTCTATACCAGACACACGGCTCTATACCAGACACACGGCACTATACCAGACACACGGCTCTATACCAGACACACAGTACTATACCAGACACACAGTACTATACCAGACGCACAGTACTATACCAGACACACGGCTCTATACCAGGCACACGACACTATACCAGGCACACGGCACTATACCAGGCACACGGCGCTATACCAGACACACGGCTCTATACCAGACACACAGTACTATACCAGACACACAGTACTATACCAGACGCACAGTACTATACCAGGCACACGGCACTATACCAGACACACGGCGCTATACCAGACACACGGCTCTATACCAGACACACGGCACTATACCAGGCAAACGGCACTATACCAGACACACGGCTCTATACCAGACACACGGCTCTGTACCAGGCACACGGCACTATACCAGACACACGGCTCTATACCAGACACACGGCTCTATACCAGACACACAGTACTATACCAGACGCACAGTACTATACCAGACACACGGCTCTATACCAGGCACACGGCACTATACCAGACACACGGCACTATACCAGGCACACGGTACTATACCAGACACACAGCGCTACACTAGACACGCTATACCAGACACAAGGTGCTATACCAGACACACGGTACTATACCAGACACACAGCGCTACACCAGACACACAGCTACTATACCAGACACACAGCGCTATACCAGACACACGGTACTATACCAGACACACGGTACTATACCAGACACACGGTACTATACCAGAGACAGTACTATACCAGACACACAGTACTATACCAGACACACAGTACTATACCAGACACACGGTACTATACCAGAGACAGTACTATACCAGACACACGGTACTATACCAGAGACAGTACTATACCAGACACACAGTACTATACCAGACACACGGTACTATACCACAAATACGGTACTATACCACAAACACGGTACTATACCAGAGACACGGTACTATATCAGAGACACGGTACTATATCAGAGACACGGTACTATACCAGACACACGGTACTATATCAGAGACAGTACTATACCAGACACACGGTACTATACCAGACACACGGCACTATACCAGGCACACGGCACTATACCAGGCACACGGCACTATACCAGGCACACGGCACTATACCAGGCACACGGCACTATACCAGGCACACGGCACTATACCAGACACACGGCACTATACCAGACACACGGCACTATACCAGACACACGGCACTATACCAGGCACACGGCACTATACCAGAGACACAGCTCTATACCAGACACACAGCGCTATACCAGACACACAGCGCTATACCAGACACAAGGCGCTATACCAGACACACGGCGCTATACCAGACACACGGCACTATACCAGACACACGGCACTATACCAGGCACACGGCACTATACCAGACACACGGCACTACACCAGACACACGGCGCTACACCAGACACACGGCTCTATACCAGACACACAGCGCTATACCAGACACACAGCGCTATACCACCACACACGGTGCTATACCAGACACACAGTGCTATACCAGACACACAGCGCTACACCAGACACACAGCTACTATACCAGACACACAGCTATACCAGACACACAGTACTATACCAGACACACAGTACTACACCAGACACACGGCTCTACACCAGACACACGGCTCTATACCAGACACACGGCTCTATACCAGACACACGGCACTATACCAGACACACGGCTCTATACCAGACACACGGCACTATACCAGAGACACGGTACTATATCAGAGACAGTACTATACCAGACACACGGTACTATACCAGACACACGGTACTATACCAGACACACGGTACTATACCAGACACACGGTACTATACCAGACACACGGTACTATACCAGACACACGCTACTATACCAGACACACGGTACTATACCAGACACACGGTACTATACCAGACACACAGTACTATACCAGACACACGGTACTATACCACAAATACGGTACTATACCACAAACACGGTACTATACCAGAGACACGGTACTATATCAGAGACACGGTACTATATCAGAGACACGGTACTATACCAGACACACGGTACTATATCAGAGACAGTACTATACCAGACACACGGTACTATACCAGACACACGGCACTATACCAGGCACACGGCACTATACCAGGCACACGGCACTATACCAGGCACACGGCACTATACCAGGCACACGGCACTATACCAGGCACACGGCACTATACCAGACACACGGCACTATACCAGACACACGGCACTATACCAGACACACGGCACTATACCAGGCACACGGCACTATACCAGAGACACAGCTCTATACCAGACACACAGCGCTATACCAGACACACAGCGCTATACCAGACACAAGGCGCTATACCAGACACACGGCGCTATACCAGACACACGGCACTATACCAGACACACGGCACTATACCAGGCACACGGCACTATACCAGACACACGGCACTATACCAGACACACGGCGCTACACCAGACACACGGCGCTACACCAGACACACGGCTCTATACCAGACACACAGCGCTATACCAGACACACAGCGCTATACCAGACACAAGGTGCTATACCAGACACACGGTACTATACCAGACACACAGTGCTATACCAGACACACAGCGCTACACCAGACACACAGCTCTATACCAGACACACAGCGCTATACCAGACACACAGCGATATACCAGACACACAGCGCTACACCAGACACACGGCTCTACACCAGACACACGGCTCTATACCAGACACACGGCTCTATACCAGACACACGGCACTATACCAGACACACGGCTCTATACCAGACACACGGCACTATACCAGAGACACGGTACTATATCAGAGACAGTACTATACCAGACACACGGTACTATACCAGACACACGGTACTATACCAGACACACGGTACTATACCAGACACACGGTACTATACCAGACACACGGTACTATACCAGACACACGGTACTATACCAGACACACGGTACTATACCAGACACACGGTACTATACCAGACACACGGTACTATACCACACACACGGTACTATATCAGAGACAGTACTATATCAGAGACAGTACTATACCAGACACACGGTACTATACCAGACACACGGTACTATACCACACACACGGTACTATACCACACACACGGTACTATACCACACACACGGTACTATACCACACACACGGTACTATATCAGAGACAGTACTATACCAGACACACGGTACTATACCAGACACACGGTACTATACCACACACACGGTACTATACCAGAGACACGGTACTATATCAGAGACACGGTACTATATCAGAGACAGTACTATACCAGACACACAGTACTATACCAGACACACGGTACTATACCAGACACACGGTACTATACCAGAGACAGTACTATACCAGACACACGGTACTATACCAGAGACAGTACTATACCAGACACACGGTACTATACCAGAGACAGTACTATACTAGACACACAGTACTATACCAGACACACGGTACTATACCACAAACACGGTACTATACCACAAACACGGTACTATATCAGAGACACGGTACTATATCAGAGACACGGTACTATACCAGACACACGGTACTATATCAGAGACAGTACTATACCAGACACACGGTACTATACCAGACACACGGCACTATACCAGGCACACGGCACTATACCAGGCACACGGCACTATACCAGGCACACGGCACTATACCAGGCACACGGCACTATACCAGGCACACGGCACTATACCAGGCACACGGCACTATACCAGGCACACGGCACTATACCAGACACACGGCACTATACCAGACACACGGCACTATACCAGACACACGGCACTATACCAGACACACGGCTCTATACCAGACACACGGCTCTATACCAGACACACGGCTCTATACCAGACACACGGCTCTATACCAGACACACGGCTCTATACCAGACACACGGCACTATACCAGACACACGGCTCTATACCAGACACACAGTACAATACCAGACGCACAGTACTATACCAGACGCACGGCACTATACCAGACACACGGCTCTATACCAGCCACACGGCTCTATACCAGCCACACGGCACTATACCAGACACACGGCACTATACCAGACACACGGCACTATACCAGACACACGGCACTATACCAGACACACGGCTCTATACCAGGCACACGGCACTATACCAGGCACACGGCACTATACCAGGCACACGGCACTATACCAGGCACACGGCACTATACCAGGCACACGGCACTATACCAGAGACACGGTACTATATCAGAGACAGTACTATACCAGACACACGGTACTATACCAGACACACAGTACTATACCCTACACACGGTACTATACCAGACACACGGTACTATACCAGACACACGGTACTATACCAGACACACAGCGCTATACCAGACACACAGCGCTATACCAGACACACAGCGCTACACCAGAGACAGTGCTATACCAGACACACAGCGCTATACCAGACACACGGCACTATACCAGACACACAGCGCTATACCAGACACGCAGCTCTATACCAGACACGCAGCTCTATACCAGACACGCAGCTCTATACCAGACACGCGGCTCTATACCAGACACGCGGCTCTATACCAGACACACGGCTCTATACCAGACACACGGCGCTATACCAGACACACAGCTCTATACCAGACACACAGCTCTATACCAGACACACAGCTCTATACCAGACACACGGCTCTATACCAGACACACGGCTCTATACCAGACACACGGCTCTATACCAGACACACAGCGCTATACCAGACACACACACTCTATACCAGACACACAGCTCTATACCAGACACACAGCTCTATACCAGACACACAGCTCTATACCAGACACACAGCACTATACCAGACACACAGCTCTATACCAGACACACAGCTCTATACCAGACACACAGCTCTATACCAGACACACAGCTCTATACCAGACACACACTATACCAGACACACAGCTCTATACCAGACACACAGCTCTATACCAGACACTACAGCTCTATACCAGACACACAGACTATACCAGACACACAGCTCTATACCAGACACACAGCTCTATACCAGACACACAGCTCTATACCAGACACACAGCTCTATACCAGACACACAGCTCTATACCAGACACACAGCTATACCAGACACACACTATACCAGACACACAGCTCTATACCAGACACACAGCTCTATACCAGACACACAGCTCTATACCAGACACACAGCTCTATACCAGACACACAGCTCTATACAGACACACAGCTCTATACCAGACACACAGCTCTATACCAGACACACAGCTCTATACCAGACACACAGCTATACCATACACAGACACAGACAGTACTATACCAGACACACAGCTACTACCAGAGACATACTATACCAGACACACGGTCTATACCAGACACACAGCTCTATACCAGACACACAGCTCTATACCAGACACACAGCTCTATACCAGACACACAGCTCTATACCAGACACACAGCTCTATACCAGACACACAGCTCTATACCAGACACACAGCTCTATACCAGACACACAGTACTATACCAGACACACACTATACCAGGCGCTATACCAGACACACGGCGCTATACCAGACACACGGCACTATACCAGACACACGGCACTATACCAGACACACGGCACTATACCAGACACACGGCACTACACCAGACACACGGTACTACACCAGACACACAGCTCTATACCAGACACACAGCGCTATACCAGACACACAGCGCTATACCAGACACAAGGTGCTATACCAGACACACGGCACTATACCAGACACACAGCGATATACCAGACACACAGCGCTACACCAGACACACGGCTCTACACCAGACACACGGCTCTATACCAGACACACGGCTCTATACCAGACACACGGCACTATACCAGACACACGGCTCTATACCAGACACACGGCTCTATACCAGACACACGGCTCTATACCAGGCACACGGCACTATACCAGACACACGGCACTATACCAGGCACACGGCACTATACCAGAGACACGGTACTATATCAGAGACAGTACTATACCAGACACACGGTACTATACCAGACACACGGTACTATACCAGACACACGGTACTATACCACACACGGTACTATACCAGACACACGGTACTATACCAGACACACGCTACTATACCAGACACACGGTACTATACCAGACACACGGTACTATACCAGACACACGGTACTATACCACACACACGGTACTATATCAGAGACAGTACTATATCAGAGACAGTACTATACCAGACACACGGTACTATACCAGACACACGGTACTATACCACACACACGGTACTATACCACACACACGGTACTATACCACACACACGGTACTATATCAGAGACAGTACTATACCAGACACACGGTACTATACCAGACACACGGTACTATACCACACACACGGTACTATATCAGAGACACGGTACTATATCAGAGACAGTACTATACCAGACACACAGTACTATACCAGACACACGGTACTATACCAGACACACGGTACTATACCAGAGACAGTACTATACCAGACACACGGTACTATACCAGAGACAGTACTATACCAGACACACGGTACTATACCAGAGACAGTACTATACCAGACACACAGTACTATACCAGACACACGGTACTATACCACAAACACGGTACTATACCACAAACACGGTACTATATCAGAGACACGGTACTATATCAGAGACACGGTACTATACCAGACACACGGTACTATATCAGAGACAGTACTATACCAGACACACGGCACTATACCAGGCACACGGCACTATACCAGGCACACGGCACTATACCAGGCACACGGCACTATACCAGGCACACGGCACTATACCAGGCACACGGCACTATACCAGACACACGGCACTATACCAGACACACAGCACTATACCAGACACACGGCACTATACCAGACACACGGCACTATACCAGACACACGGCACTATACCAGACACACGGCTCTATACCAGACACACGGCACTATACCAGACACACGGTACTATACCAGACACACAGCGCTATACCAGACACACAGCGCTACACCAGAGACAGTGCTATACCAGACACACAGCGCTATACCAGACACACGGCACTATACCAGACACGCAGCGCTATACCAGACACGCAGCTCTATACCAGACACGCAGCTCTATACCAGACACGCAGCTCTATACCAGACACACAGCTCTATACCAGACACACGGCTCTATACCAGACACACGGCTCTGTACCAGGCACACGGCACTATACCAGACACACGGCTCTATACCAGACACACGGCTCTATACCAGACACACAGTACTATACCAGACGCACAGTACTATACCAGACACACGGCTCTATACCAGGCACACGGCACTATACCAGACACACGGCACTATACCAGGCACACGGTACTATACCAGACACACAGCGCTACACCAGACACGCTATACCAGACACAAGGTGCTATACCAGACACACGGTACTATACCAGACACACAGCGCTACACCAGACACACAGCTCTATACCAGACACACAGCGCTATACCAGACACACGGTACTATACCAGACACACGGTACTATACCAGACACACGGTACTATACCAGAGACAGTACTATACCAGACACACAGTACTATACCAGACACACAGTACTATACCAGACACACGGTACTATACCAGAGACAGTACTATACCAGACACACGGTACTATACCAGAGACAGTACTATACCAGACACACAGTACTATACCAGACACACGGTACTATACCACAAATACGGTACTATACCAGACACACGGCACTATACCAGACACACGGCACTATACCAGACACACGGCACTATACCAGACACACGGCTCTATACCAGGCACACGGCACTATACCAGGCACACGGCACTATACCAGGCACACGGCACTATACCAGGCACACGGCACTATACCAGAGACACGGTACTATATCAGAGACAGTACTATACCAGACACACGGTACTATACCAGACACACGGTACTATACCCTACACACGGTACTATACCAGACACACGGTACTATACCAGACACACGGTACTATACCAGACACACGGTACTATACCAGACACACGGTACTATACCAGACACACGGCGCTATACCAGACACACAGCGCTACACCAGAGACAGCGCTACACCAGAGACACGGCGCTATACCAGACACACGGCGCTATACCAGACACACGGCGCTATACCAGACACACGGCGCTATACCAGACACACGGCTCTATACCAGACACACAGCTCTATACCAGACACACAGCTCTATACCAGACACACAGCTCTATACCAGACACACAGCTCTATACCAGACACACAGCTCTATACCAGACACACAGCTCTATACCAGACACACAGCTCTATACCAGACACACAGCTCTATACCAGACACACAGCTGTATACCAGGCACACAGCTCTATACCAGACACACAGCGCTATACCAGACACACAGCTCTATACCAGACACACAGCTCTATACCAGACACACAGCTCTATACCAGACACACAGCTCTATACCAGAAACACAGCTCTATACCAGACACACAGCTCTATACCAGACACACAGCTCTATACCAGACACACAGCTCTATACCAGACACACAGCTCTATACCAGACACACAGCTCTATACCAGACACACAGCGCTATACCAGACACACAGCTCTATACCAGACACACAGCTCTATACCAGACACACAGCTCTATACCAGACACACAGCTCTATACCAGACACACAGCTCTATACCAGACACACAGCTCTATACCAGACACACAGCTCTATACCAGACACACAGCTCTATACCAGACACACAGCTCTATACCAGACACACAGCGCTATACCAGACACACAGCGCTACACCAGAGACAGTACTATACCAGACACACAGCTCTATACCAGACACACAGCTCTATACCAGACACACAGCTCTATACCAGACACACAGCTCTATACCAGACACACAGCTCTATACCAGACACACAGCTCTATACCAGACACACAGCTCTATACCAGACACACAGCGCTATACCAGACACACAGCGCTACACCAAAGACAGTACTATACCAGACACACAGCTCTATACCAGACACACAGCTCTATACCAGACACACAGCTCTATACCAGACACACAGCGCTATACCAGACACACGGCACTATACCAGACACACAGCGCTACACCAGACACACAGAAGTCAAAGCCACATGTGATGTGGAGTGAGTGTGTATTCCTGAACTTAATGGGGTAAGATTGATAAGAGGCAGGCCTGTAATGTGGACTGACTCACTTGGCTAGAATGGGTAAGGAAGTTAGGTATTCCCACCGCCGCATATGATTTACATCGAAGTGGGACAGGCCAATCATCCACACAGTCCATCTCACTACAATCATGGGCAAGAGGCTTTGTCCTAAAGGGCATCCGATTCCTTATGTAGTGCACTACTTTTGACCAGGACTCATAGGGGTAGATAGTAGGGAATAGGGTGCCATTTGGGATGCAAACAGGGAGTAAAGCATTCTTCATAACTAATTCAGATATATGATATAACTTAAAAACTTGATTGCTTTGCATAAAATGTCAAGAGGTAATTATATACATTTTCACCAAAGTAGAGAAAGTGAATTCAGCAGCAGAGGACAAAATGAAGAACTCGACCAGGTTCCACTTAATCTTCCACTTTCCATTGTAGCAGTTATTTATTATTCTTTATTTGTTTTTACCACAGATAACCATATCAATATTTGCCTATTGCAAGTGGCCATTGCAAGGTGTAATTTCCCGGCGAAGGAATTAAATAGTTAATTTTACTCTATTTTGTTATTCAGAACTAGACACTGCTCTTTGCAGTCAAAGGTGATGTGAAAGGCAATATAAATACTATCAATCTATGTAAACCACCCCTGGCACAATGTAAATACTATCAATCTATGTAAACTACCTCTGGCACAATGTAAATACTATCAATCTATGTAAACCCCCCCTGACACAATGTAAATACTATCAATCTATGTAAACCCCCCCTGACACAATGTAAATACTATCAATCTATGTAAACCCCCCCTGACACAATGTAAATACTATCAATCTATGTAAACCCCCCCTGACACAATGTAAATACTATCAATCTATGTAAACCCCCTGACACAATGTAAATACTATCAATCTATGTATAAACCCCCCTGGCACAATGTAAATACTATCAATCTATGTAAACCACCCTGAAACAATGTAAATACTATCAATCTATGTAAACTACCCCCCTGACACAATGTAAATACTATCAATCTATGTATAAACCCCTCCTGGCACAATGTAAATACTATCAATCTATGTAAACCACCCTGCACAATGTAAATACTATCAATCTATGTAAACTACCCCTGGCACAATGTAAATACTATCAATCTATGTAAACTACCCCTGACACAATGTAAATACTATCAATCTATGTAAACTACCCCTGACACAATGTAAATACTATCAATCTATGTAAACTACCCCTGGCACAATGTAAATACTATCAATCTATGTTAACTACCCCTGGCACAATGTAAATACTATCAATCTATGTAAACTACCCCTGACACAATGTAAATACTATCAATCTATGTAAACTACCCCTGGCACAATGTAAATACTATCAATCTATGTAAACCCCCTGGCACAATGTAAATACTATCAATCTATGTAAACCCCCTGACACAATGTAAATACTATCAATCTATGTAAACTACCCCTGGCACAATGTAAATACTATCAATCTATGTAAACCCCCCTGGCACAATGTAAATACTATCAATCTATGTAAACTACCCCTGACACAATGTAAATACTATCAATCTATGTAAACTACCCCTGACACAATGTAAATACTATCAATCTATGTAAACCCCCCCTGACAGAATGTAAATACTATCAATCTATGTAAACTACCCCTGACACAATGTAAATACTATCAATCTATGTAAACTACCCCTGGCACAATGTAAATACTTTCAATCTATGTTATCTACCCCTGGCACAATGTAAATACTATCAATCTATGTAAACTACCCCTGACACAATGTAAATACTATCAATCTATGTAAACTACCCTGGCACAATGTAAATACTATCAATCTATGTAAACCCCCTGGCACAATGTAAATACTATCAATCTATGTAAACTACCCCCTGACACAATGTAAATACTATCAATCTATGTAAACTACCCCTGGCACAATGTAAATACTATCAATCTATGTAAACCCCCCCTGGCACAATGTAAATACTATCAATCTATGTAAACTACCCCCCTGACACAATGTAAATACTATCAATCTATGTAAACTACCCTGACACAATGTAAATACTATCAATCTATGTAAACCCCCTGACAGAATGTAAATACTATCAATCTATGTAAACTACCCTGACACAATGTAAATACTATCAATCTATGTAAACTACCCCTGGCACAATGTAAATACTATCAATCTATGTTAACTACCCCTGGCACAATGTAAATACTATCAATCTATGTAAACTACCCCTGACACAATGTAAATACTATCAATCTATGTAAACTACCCTGACACAATGTAAATACTATCAATCTATGTAAACTACCCCTGGCACAATGTAAATACTATCAATCTATGTAAACTACCCCTGGCACAATGTAAATACTATCAATCTATGTAAACTACCCCTGACACAATGTAAATACTATCAATCTATGTAAACTACCCCTGGCACAATGTAAATACTATCAATCTATGTAAACTACCCTGGCACAATGTAAATACTATCAATCTATGTAAAACCCCTGGCACAATGTAAATACTATCAATCTATGTAAACCCCCTGACACAATGTAAATACTATCAATCTATGTAAACTACCCTGGCACAATGTAAATACTATCAATCTATGTAAACCCCCCTGGCACAATGTAAATACTATCAATCTATGTAAACTACCCCTGGCACAATGTAAATACTATCAATCTATGTAAACTACCCCTGGCACAATGTAAATACTATCAATCTATGTAAACTACCCCTGACACAATGTAAATACTATCAATCTATGTAAACTACCCCTGGCACAATGTAAATACTATCAATCTATGTAAACCCCCCCTGGCACAATGTAAATACTATCAATCTATGTAAACTACCCCTGACACAATGTAAATACTATCAATCTATGTAAACCCCCCCTGGCACAATGTAAATACTATCAATCTATGTAAACTACCCCTGGCACAATGTAAATACTATCAATCTATGTAAACCACCCCTGGCACAATGTAAATACTATCAATCTATGTAAACTACCCTGGCACAATGTAAATACTATCAATCTATGTAAACTAACCCTGTCACAATGTAAATACTATCAATCTATGTAAACTACCCCTGGCACAATGTAAATACTATCAATCTATGTAAACTACCCCTGGCACAATGTAAATACTATCAATCTATGTAAACTACCCTGGCACAATGTAAATACTATCAATCTATGTAAACTACCCCTGACACAATGTAAATACTATCAATCTATGTAAACCCCCCTGGACACAATGTAAATACTATCAATCTATGTAAACTACCCTGGCACAATGTAAATACTATCAATCTATGTAAACTACCCCTGGCACAATGTAAATACTATCAATCTATGTAAACCCCCTGGCACAATGTAAATACTATCAATCTATGTAAACCCCCTGACACAATGTAAATACTATCAATCTATGTAAACTACCCCTGGCACAATGTAAATACTATCAATCTATGTAAACCACCCTGGCACAATGTAAATACTATCAATCTATGTAAACTACCCTGACACAATGTAAATACTATCAATCTATGTAAACTACCCCTGGCACAATGTAAATACTATCAATCTATGTAAACTACCCCTGACACAATGTAAATACTATCAATCTATGTAAACCCCCTGGCACAATGTAAATACTATCAATCTATGTAAACTACCCCTGACACAATGTAAATACTATCAATCTATGTAAACTACCCCTGACACAATGTAAATACTATCAATCTATGTAAACTACCCTGGCACAATGTAAATACTTTCAATCTATGTAAACTACCCCTGGCACAATGTAAATACTATCAATCTATGTAAACTACCCTGGCACAATGTAAATACTATCAATCTATGTAAACTACCCTGGCACAATGTAAATACTATCAATCTATGTAAACTACCCCTGGCACAATGTAAATACTATCAATCTATGTAAACCCCCTGGCACAATGTAAATACTATCAATCTATGTAAACCCCCCCTGGCACAATGTAAATACTATCAATCTATGTAAACTACCCCTGGCACAATGTAAATACTATCAATCTATGTAAACTACCCCTGGCACAATGTAAATACTATCAATCTATGTAACTACCCCTGGCACAATGTAAATACTATCAATCTATGTAAACTACCCCCTGACACAATGTAAATACTATCAATCTATGTAAACTACCCCTGGCACAATGTAAATACTATCAATCTATGTAAACTACCCCTGGCACAATGTAAATACTATCAATCTATGTAAACTACCCCTGGCACAATGTAAATACTATCAATCTATGTAAACTACCCCTGACACAATGTAAATACTATCAATCTATGTAAACTACCCTGGCACAATGTAAATACTATCAATCTATGTAAACCCCCTGGCACAATGTAAATACTATCAATCTATGTAAACTACCCTGGCACAATGTAAATACTATCAATCTATGTAAACTACCCCCTGGCACAATGTAAATACTATCAATCTATGTAAACTACCCCCTGACACAATGTAAATACTATCAATCTATGTAAACTACCCTGGCACAATGTAAATACTATCAATCTATGTAAACACCCTGGCACAATGTAAATACTATCAATCTATGTAAACTACCCCTGGCACAATGTAAATACTATCAATCTATGTAAACTACCCTGACACAATGTAAATACTATCAATCTATGTAAACCCCCTGGCACAATGTAAATACTATCAATCTATGTAAACTACCCCTGACACAATGTAAATACTATCAATCTATGTAAACTACCCCTGGCACAATGTAAATACTATCAATCTATGTAAACTACCCCTGACACAATGTAAATACTATCAATCTATGTAAACTACCCCTGGCACAATGTAAATACTATCAATCTATGTAAACTACCCCTGGCACAATGTAAATACTATCAATCTATGTAAACTACCCCTGACACAATGTAAATACTATCAATCTATGTAAACTACCCCTGACACAATGTAAATACTATCAATCTATGTAAACTACCCCTGGCACAATGTAAATACTATCAATCTATGTAAACTACCCCTGGCACAATGTAAATACTATCAATCTATGTAAACCCCCCTGGCACAATGTAAATACTATAAATCTATGTATAAACCCCCTCCTGGCACAATGTAAATACTATCAATCTATGTAAACCCCCCCTGGCACAATGTAAATACTATCAATCTATGTAAACTACCCCTGGCACAATGTAAATACTATCAATCTATGTAAACTACCCTGGCACAATGTAAATACTATCAATCTATGTAAACTACCCTGACACAATGTAAATACTATCAATCTATGTAAACTACCCTGGCACAATGTAAATACTATCAATCTATGTAAACCACCCCTGGCACAATGTAAATACTATCAATCTATGTAAACCCCCTGGCACAATGTAAATACTATCAATCTATGTAAACTACCCCTGACACAATGTAAATACTATCAATCTATGTAAAACCCCCCTTGGCACAATGTAAATACTATCAATCTATGTAAACTACCCCTGGCACAATGTAAATACTATCAATCTATGTAAACTACCCCTGGCACAATGTAAATACTATCAATCTATGTAAACTACCCCTGACACAATGTAAATACTATCAATCTATGTAAACTACCCTGGCACAATGTAAATACTATCAATCTATGTAAACTACCCCTGGCACAATGTAAATACTATCAATCTATGTAAACTACCCCTGACACAATGTAAATACTATCAATCTATGTAAACTACCCCTGGCACAATGTAAATACTATCAATCTATGTAAACTACCCCTGGCACAATGTAAATACTATCAATCTATGTAAACTACCCTTGCACAATGTAAATACTATCAATCTATGTAAACTACCCCTGGCACAATGTAAATACTATCAATCTATGTAAACTACCCCTGGCACAATGTAAATACTATCAATCTATGTAAACTACCCCTGGCACAATGTAAATACTATCAATCTATGTAAACTACCCTGGCACAATGTAAATACTATCAATCTATGTAAACTACCCCTGGCACAATGTAAATACTATCAATCTATGTAAACTACCCCTGGCACAATGTAAATACTATCAATCTATGTAAACTACCCCTGACACAATGTAAATACTATCAATCTATGTAAAACCCCCCTTGGCACAATGTAAATACTATCAATCTATGTAAACTACCCCTGGCACAATGTAAATACTATCAATCTATGTAAACTACCCCCCTGGCACAATGTAAATACTATCAATCTATGTAAACCCCCTGGCACAATGTAAATACTATCAATCTATGTAAACTACCCTGGCACAATGTAAATACTATCAATCTATGTAAACTACCCCCTGGCACAATGTAAATACTATCAATCTATGTAAACTACCCCTGACACAATGTAAATACTATCAATCTATGTAAACTACCCCTGGCACAATGTAAATACTATCAATCTATGTAAACTACCCTGGCACAATGTAAATACTATCAATCTATGTAAACCCCCTGGCACAATGTAAATACTATCAATCTATGTAAACTACCCCCCTGACACAATGTAAATACTATCAATCTATGTATAAACCCCCCCCCCTGGCACAATGTAAATACTATCAATCTATGTAAACTACCCCTGGCACAATGTAAATACTATCAATCTATGTAAACTACCCCTGGCACAATGTAAATACTATCAATCTATGTAAACTACCCCTGGCACAATGTAAATACTATCAATCTATGTAAACTACCCCTGGCACAATGTAAATACTATCAATCTATGTAAACTACCCCTGGCACAATGTAAATACTATCAATCTATGTAAACTACCCCTGGCACAATGTAAATACTATCAATCTATGTTAAACTACCCCTGGCACAATGTAAATACTATCAATCTATGTAAACTACCCCTGGCACAATGTAAATACTATCAATCTATGTAAACTACCCTGGCACAATGTAAATACTATCAATCTATGTAAAACCCCTGGCACAATGTAAATACTATCAATCTATGTAAACTACCCCTGGCACAATGTAAATACTATCAATCTATGTAAACTACCCCTGGCACAATGTAAATACTATCAATCTATGTAAAACCCCCCTGGCACAATGTAAATACTATCAATCTATGTAAAACCCCCTGCACAATGTAAATACTATCAATCTATGTAAACCCCTGGCACAATGTAAATACTATCAATCTATGTAAACTACCCCTGGCACAATGTAAATACTATCAATCTATGTAAACTACCCCTGACACAATGTAAATACTATCAATCTATGTAAAAACCCCTGGCACAATGTAAATACTATCAATCTATGTAAAACCCCCTGTCACAATGTAAATACTATCAATCTATGTAAAAAACCCTGGCACAATGTAAATACTATCAATCTATGTAAACCCCCTGGCACAATGTAAATACTATCAATCTATGTAAACTACCCCTGGCACAATGTAAATACTATCAATCTATGTAAACTACCCCCTGGCACAATGTAAATACTATCAATCTATGTAAACTACCCCTGACACAATGTAAATACTATCAATCTATGTAAACTACCCCTGGCACAATGTAAATACTATCAATCTATGTAAACTACCCCTGGCACAATGTAAATACTATCAATCTATGTAAACTACCCCTGGCACAATGTAAATACTATCAATCTATGTAAACTACCCCTGGCACAATGTAAATACTATCAATCTATGTATAAACCCCCTGGCACAATGTAAATACTATCAATCTATGTAAACTACCCCTGACACAATGTAAATACTATCAATCTATGTAAACTACCCCTGGCACAATGTAAATACTATCAATCTATGTAAACTACCCCTGGCACAATGTAAATACTATCAATCTATGTAAACTACCCTGGCACAATGTAAATACTATCAATCTATGTAAACCACCCCTGGCACAATGTAAATACTATCAATCTATGTATAAACCCCCTCCTGGCACAATGTAAATACTATCAATCTATGTAAACTACCCCTGGCACAATGTAAATACTATCAATCTATGTAAAAAAAAAACTTGTCACAATGTAAATACTATCAATCTATGTAAACTACCCCTGACACAATGTAAATACTATCAATCTATGTAAACTACCCCTGACACAATGTAAATACTATCAATCTATGTAAACTACCCCTGACACAATGTAAATACTATCAATCTATGTAAACCACCCCTGGCACAATGTAAATACTATCAATCTATGTAAACTACCCCTGGCACAATGTAAATACTATCAATCTATGTAAACTACCCCTGGCACAATGTAAATACTATCAATCTATGTAAACTACCCCTGTCACAATGTAAATACTATCAATCTATGTAAACTACCCCTGACACAATGTAAATACTATCAATCTATGTAAACTACCCTGACACAATGTAAATACTATCAATCTATGTAAACTACCCCTGGCACAATGTAAATACTATCAATCTATGTAAACTACCCCTGACACAATGTAAATACTATCAATCTATGTAAACCCCCCCTGGCACAATGTAAATACTATCAATCTATGTAAACTACCCCTGGCACAATGTAAATACTATCAATCTATGTAAACTACCCTGGCACAATGTAAATACTATCAATCTATGTAAACTACCCCTGACACAATGTAAATACTATCAATCTATGTAAACTACCCTGACACAATGTAAATACTATCAATCTATGTAAACCCCTGGCACAATGTAAATACTATCAATCTATGTAAACTACCCCTGGCACAATGTAAATACTATCAATCTATGTAAACTACCCCCCTGACACAATGTAAATACTATCAATCTATGTAAACTACCCCTGGCACAATGTAAATACTATCAATCTATGTAAACCCCCCTGGCACAATGTAAATACTATCAATCTATGTAAACTACCCCTGGCACAATGTAAATACTATCAATCTATGTAAACTACCCCTGGCACAATGTAAATACTATCAATCTATGTAAACTACCCCCCTGACACAATGTAAATACTATCAATCTATGTAAACTACCCCTGACACAATGTAAATACTATCAATCTATGTAAACTACCCCTGACACAATGTAAATACTATCAATCTATGTAAACTACCCTGACACAATGTAAATACTATCAATCTATGTAAACTACCCCTGGCACAATGTAAATACTATCAATCTATGTAAACTACCCCTGCACAATGTAAATACTATCAATCTATGTAAACTACCCCTGGCACAATGTAAATACTATCAATCTATGTAAACTACCCCCTGACACAATGTAAATACTATCAATCTATGTAAACTACCCTGGCACAATGTAAATACTATCAATCTATGTAAACCCCCATGGCACAATGTAAATACTATCAATCTATGTAAACTACCCCTGGCACAATGTAAATACTATCAATCTATGTAAACTACCCTGACACAATGTAAATACTATCAATCTATGTAAACTACCCTGACACAATGTAAATACTATCAATCTATGTAAACTACCCCTGGCACAATGTAAATACTATCAATCTATGTAAACCCCCCTGGCACAATGTAAATACTATCAATCTATGTAAACTACCCTGACACAATGTAAATACTATCAATCTATGTAAACCCCCTGGCACAATGTAAATACTATCAATCTATGTAAACTACCCTGACACAATGTAAATACTATCAATCTATGTAAACCACCCCTGGCACAATGTAAATACTATCAATCTATGTAAACTACCCCTGGCACAATGTAAATACTATCAATCTATGTAAAAAAAAACTTGTCACAATGTAAATACTATCAATCTATGTAAACTACCCCTGGCACAATGTAAATACTATCAATCTATGTAAACTACCCCTGGCACAATGTAAATACTATCAATCTATGTAAACTACCCCTGGCACAATGTAAATACTATCAATCTATGTAAACTACCCTGGCACAATGTAAATACTATCAATCTATGTAAACTACCCCCCAATGTAAATACATCAATCTATGTAAATACAATGTAAATACTATCAATCTATGTATAAAACCCCCTGGCACAATGTAAATACTATCAATCTATGTAAACTACCCTGGCACAATGTAAATACTATCAATCTATGTAAACTACCCCTGGCACAATGTAAATACTATCAATCTATGTAAACTACCCCCTGACACAATGTAAATACTATCAATCTATGTAAACCACCCCTGGCACAATGTAAATACTATCAATCTATGTAAACCACCCTGGCACAATGTAAATACTATCAATACCCCTGGCACAATGTAAAAATCAATCTATGTAAACTACCCCTGGCACAATGTAAATACTATCAATCTATGTAAAACCCCCTGGCACAATGTAAATACTATCAATCTATGTAAAACCCCTGACACAATGTAAATACTAGCAATCTATGTAAACTACCCTGACACAATGTAAATACTATCAATCTATGTAAACTACCCCTGGCACAATGTAAATACTATCAATCTATGTAAACTACCCCTGGCACAATGTAAATACTATCAATCTATGTAAACTACCCCTGGCACAATGTACATACTATCAATCTATGTAAACTACCCCTGGCACAATGTAAATACTATCAATCTATGTAAACTACCCCTGGCACAATGTAAATACTATCAATCTATGTAAACTACCCCTGGCACAATGTAAATACTATCAATCTATGTAAACTACCCCTGGCACAATGTAAATACTATCAATCTATGTAAACTACCCTGGCACAATGTAAATACTATCAATCTATGTAAACTACCCCTGGCACAATGTAAATACTATCAATCTATGTAAACTACCCTGGCACAATGTAAATACTATCAATCTATGTGAACCACCCCTGACACAATGTAAATACTATCAATCTATGTAAACTACCCTTGGCACAATGTAAATACTTTCAATCTATGTAAACTACCCCTGACACAATGTAAATACTATCAATCTATGTAAACTACCCCTGACACAATGTAAATACTATCAATCTATGTAAACTACCCCTGGCACAATGTAAATACTATCAATCTATGTAAACTACCCCTGGCACAATGTAAATACTATCAATCTATGTAAACCCCCCCTGGCACAATGTAAATACTATCAATCTATGTATAAACCCCCTCCTGGCACAATGTAAATACTATCAATCTATGTAAACTACCCCTGACACAATGTAAATACTATCAATCTATGTAAACTACCCCTGGCACAATGTAAATACTATCAATCTATGTAAAAAAAAAACTTGTCACAATGTAAATACTATCAATCTATGTAAAAAAAAAACTTGTCACAATGTAAATACTATCAATCTATGTAAACTACCCCTGACACAATGTAAATACTATCAATCTATGTAAACTACCCCTGACACAATGTAAATACTATCAATCTATGTAAACCCCCTGACACAATGTAAATACTATCAATCTATGTATAAATCCCCCCCCTGGCACAATGTAAATACTATCAATCTATGTAAACTACCCCTGGCACAATGTAAATACTATCAATCTATGTAAACCACCCCTGGCACAATGTAAATACTATCAATCTATGTAAACTACCCCTGGCACAATGTAAATACTATCAATCTATGTAAAAAAAAAACTTGTCACAATGTAAATACTATCAATCTATGTAAAAAAAAAACTTGTCACAATGTAAATACTATCAATCTATGTAAACTACCCCTGGCACAATGTAAATACTATCAATCTATGTATAAACCCCCTGGCACAATGTAAATACTATCAATCTATGTAAAACCCTGACACAATGTAAATACTATCAATCTGTAAACTACCCCTGACACAATGTAAATACTATCAATCTATGTAAACCCCCTGACACAATGTAAATACTATCAATCTATGTATAAACCCCCCTGGCACAATGTAAATACTATCAATCTATGTAAACTACCCCTGGCACAATGTAAATACTATCAATCTATGTATAAACCTCCCCCCTGGCACAATGTAAATACTATCAATCTATGTAAACTACCCCTGACACAATGTAAATACTATCAATCTATGTAAACTACCCCTGGCACAATGTAAATACTATCAATCTATGTATAAACCCCCTCCTGGCACAATGTAAATACTATCAATCTATGTAAACCCCCCCTGACACAATGTAAATACTATCAATCTATGTAAACTACCCCTGACACAATGTAAATACTATCAATCTATGTAAACTACCCCTGGCACAATGTAAATACTATCAATCTATGTTAACTACCCCTGGCACAATGTAAATACTATCAATCTATGTAAACTACCCCCCTGACACAATGTAAATACTATCAATCTATGTAAACTACCCCTGACACAATGTAAATACTATCAATCTATGTAAACTACCCCTGGCACAATGTAAATACTATCAATCTATGTTAACTACCCCTGGCACAATGTAAATACTATCAATCTATGTAAACTACCCCCCTGACACAATGTAAATACTATCAATCTATGTAAACTACCCCTGGCACAATGTAAATACTATCAATCTATGTAAACTACCCCTGGCACAATGTAAATACTATCAATCTATGTAAACTACCCCTGGCACAATGTAAATACTATCAATCTATGTAAACTACCCCTGGCACAATGTAAATACTATCAATCTATGTAAACTACCCCCCTGACACAATGTAAATACTATCAATCTATGTAAACTACCCCTGACACAATGTAAATACTATCAATCTATGTAAACCCCCCCTGACACAATGTAAATACTATCAATCTATGTAAACTACCCCTGGCACAATGTAAATACTATCAATCTATGTAAACTACCCCTGGCACAATGTAAATACTATCAATCTATGTAAACTACCCTGGCACAATGTAAATACTATCAATCTATGTAAACTACCCCCTGACACAATGTAAATACTATCAATCTATGTAAACTACCCTGGCACAATGTAAATACTATCAATCTATGTAAACCCCCTGGCACAATGTAAATACTATCAATCTATGTAAACTACCCCCCTGGCACAATGTAAATACTATCAATCTATGTAAACTACCCCTGACACAATGTAAATACTATCAATCTATGTAAACTACCCCTGACACAATGTAAATACTATCAATCTATGTAAACTACCCTGGCACAATGTAAATACTATCAATCTATGTAAACCCCCTGGCACAATGTAAATACTATCAAATGTAAACTACCCCTGACACAATGTAAATACTATCAATCTATGTAAACCCCCTGGCACAATGTAAATACTATCAATCTATGTAAACTACCCCTGGCACAATGTAAATACTATCAATCTATGTAAACTACCCTGGCACAATGTAAATACTATCAATCTATGTAAACTACCCCTGGCACAATGTAAATACTATCAATCTATGTAAAAACCCCCTGGCACAATGTAAATACTATCAATCTATGTAAACTACCCTGGCACAATGTAAATACTATCAATCTATGTAAACTACCCCTGGCACAATGTAAATACTATCAATCTATGTAAACTACCCCTGGCACAATGTAAATACTATCAATCTATGTAAACTACCCCTGACACAATGTAAATACTATCAATCTATGTAAACTACCCCTGGCACAATGTAAATACTATCAATCTATGTAAACCCCTGGCACAATGTAAATACTATCAATCTATGTAAACTACCCCTGGCACAATGTAAATACTATCAATCTATGTAAACTACCCCTGGCACAATGTAAATACTATCAATCTATGTAAACTACCCCCCTGACACAATGTAAATACTATCAATCTATGTAAACTACCCCTGGCACAATGTAAATACTATCAATCTATGTAAACCCCCTGGCACAATGTAAATACTATCAATCTATGTAAACTACCCCTGACACAATGTAAATACTATCAATCTATGTAAACCCCCTGGCACAATGTAAATACTATCAATCTATGTAAAACCCCTGGCACAATGTAAATACTATCAATCTATGTAAACTACCCCTGACACAATGTAAATACTATCAATCTATGTAAACTACCCCTGACACAATGTAAATACTATCAATCTATGTAAACTACCCCTGACACAATGTAAATACTATCAATCTATGTAAACTACCCCTGGCACAATGTAAATACTATCAATCTATGTAAACCCCCCCCTGGCACAATGTAAATACTATCAATCTATGTAAACTACCCCCCTGACACAATGTAAATACTATCAATCTATGTAAACCACCCCTGGCACAATGTAAATACTATCAATCTATGTATAACCCCCTGGCACAATGTAAATACTATCAATCTATGTAAACTACCCTGGCACAATGTAAATACTATCAATCTATGTAAACTACCCCCTGGCACAATGTAAATACTATCAATCTATGTAAACTACCCCCCTGACACAATGTAAATACTATCAATCTATGTAAACCACCCCTGGCACAATGTAAATACTATCAATCTATGTAAACCACCCCTGGCACAATGTAAATACTATCAATCTATGTAAACTACCCCTGGCACAATGTAAATACTATCAATCTATGTAAACCACCCCTGGCACAATGTAAATACTATCAATCTATGTATAACCCCCTGGCACAATGTAAATACTATCAATCTATGTAAACTACCCCTGGCACAATGTAAATACTATCAATCTATGTAAACTACCCCCCTGACACAATGTAAATACTATCAATCTATGTAAACTACCCCCCTGACACAATGTAAATACTATCAATCTATGTAAACCACCCCTGGCACAATGTAAATACTATCAAATAAACCACCCCTGGCACAATGTAAATACTATCAATCTATGTATAACCCCCCTGGCACAATGTAAATACTATCAATCTATGTAAACTACCCTGGCACAATGTAAATACTATCAATCTATGTAAACTACCCCTGACACAATGTAAATACTATCAATCTATGTAAACTACCCCTGACACAATGTAAATACTATCAATCTATGTAAACCACCCTGGCACAATGTAAATACTATCAATCTATGTAAACTACCCCTGACACAATGTAAATACTATCAATCTATGTATAAACCACCCCTGGCACAATGTAAATACTATCAATCTATGTAAACTACCCTGACACAATGTAAATACTATCAATCTATGTAAACCCCCTGACACAATGTAAATACTATCAATCTATGTAAACTACCCCTGGCACAATGTAAATACTATCAATCTATGTAAACTACCCTGGCACAATGTAAATACTATCAATCTATGTAAACTACCCCTGGCACAATGTAAATACTATCAATCTATGTAAACTACCCCTGGCACAATGTAAATACTATCAATCTATGTAAACTACCCCTGGCACAATGTAAATACTATCAATCTATGTAAACTACCCCTGGCACAATGTAAATACTATCAATCTATGTAAACTACCCCCCTGACACAATGTAAATACTATCAATCTATGTAAACTACCCCCCTGACACAATGTAAATACTATCAATCTATGTAAACCACCCCTGGCACAATGTAAATACTATCAATCTATGTAAACCACCCCTGGCACAATGTAAATACTATCAATCTATGTAAACTACCCCTGGCACAATGTAAATACTATCAATCTATGTAAACTACCCCTGACACAATGTAAATACTATCAATCTATGTATAAACCCCCCCCCTGGCACAATGTAAATACTATTAATCTATGTAAACTACCCCTGACACAATGTAAATACTATCAATCTATGTAAACTACCCCTGGCACAATGTAAATACTATCAATCTATGTAAACCCACCCCTGGCACAATGTAAATACTATCAATCTATGTAAAACCCCTGACACAATGTAAATACTATCAATCTATGTAAACTACCCCCTGACACAATGTAAATACTATCAATCTATGTAAACTACCCCTGACACAATGTAAATACTATCAATCTATGTAAACTACCCCTGGCACAATGTAAATACTATCAATCTATGTAAACCCCCCCCTGGCACAATGTAAATACTATCAATCTATGTAAACTACCCCTGACACAATGTAAATACTATCAATCTATGTAAACCACCCTGGCACAATGTAAATACTATCAATCTATGTATAACCCCCCTGGCACAATGTAAATACTATCAATCTATGTAAACTACCCCTGGCACAATGTAAATACTATCAATCTATGTAAACTACCCCCTGGCACAATGTAAATACTATCAATCTATGTAAACTACCCCTGACACAATGTAAATACTATCAATCTATGTAAACCACCCCTGGCACAATGTAAATACTATCAACCACCCCTGGCACAATGTAAATATTATCAATCTATGTATAACCCCTGGCACAATGTAAATACTATCAATCTATGTAAACTACCCCTGGCACAATGTAAATACTATCAATCTATGTAAACTACCCCCTGACACAATGTAAATACTATCAATCTATGTAAACTACCCCCTGACACAATGTAAATACTATCAATCTATGTAAACCACCCTGGCACAATGTAAATACTATCAATCTATGTAAACTACCCCTGACACAATGTAAATACTATCAATCTATGTATAAACCCCCTGGCACAATGTAAATACTATCAATCTATGTAAACTACCCCCTGACACAATGTAAATACTATCAATCTATGTAAACTACCCCTGACACAATGTAAATACTATCAATCTATGTAAACTACCCCTGGCACAATGTAAATACTATCAATCTATGTAAACTACCCCTGGCACAATGTAAATACTATCAATCTATGTAAACTACCCCTGGCACAATGTAAATACTATCAATCTATGTAAACTACCCTGGCACAATGTAAATACTATCAATCTATGTAAACTACCCTGGCACAATGTAAATACTATCAATCTATGTAAACTACCCCTGGCACAATGTAAATACTATCAATCTATGTAAACTACCCCCCTGACACAATGTAAATACTATCAATCTATGTAAACTACCCCCCTGACACAATGTAAATACTATCAATCTATGTAAACCACCCCTGGCACAATGTAAATACTATCAATCTATGTAAACCACCCCTGGCACAATGTAAATACTATCAATCTATGTAAACTACCCTGGCACAATGTAAATACTATCAATCTATGTAAACTACCCCTGACACAATGTAAATACTATCAATCTATGTATAAACCCCCTGGCACAATGTAAATACTATCAATCTATGTAAACTACCCCTGACACAATGTAAATACTATCAATCTATGTAAACTACCCCTGGCACAATGTAAATACTATCAATCTATGTAAACCCCCCCTGGCACAATGTAAATACTATCAATCTATGTAAACTACCCCCCTGACACAATGTAAATACTATCAATCTATGTAAACCCCCCCTGGCACAATGTAAATACTATCAATCTATGTAAACTACCCCTGGCACAATGTAAATACTATCAATCTATGTAAACCACCCCTGGCACAATGTAAATACTATCAATCTATGTAAAACCCCCCTTGGCACAATGTAAATACTATCAATCTATGTAAAAAAACTTGTCACAATGTAAATACTATCAATCTATGTAAACTACCCCTGGCACAATGTAAATACTATCAATCTATGTAAACTACCCCTGGCACAATGTAAATACTATCAATCTATGTAAACTACCCCTGGCACAATGTAAATACTATCAATCTATGTAAACTACCCCCCTGACACAATGTAAATACTATCAATCTATGTAAACCCCCCCTGGCACAATGTAAATACTATCAATCTATGTAAACTACCCCTGGCACAATGTAAATACTATCAATCTATGTAAACCACCCTGGCACAATGTAAATACTATCAATCTATTTAAACCCCCTTGGCACAATGTAAATAATCAATCTATGTCAATCAATGTAAAACTATCAATCTATGTAAACACCCCCTGACACAATGTAAATACTATCAATCTATGTATAAACCCCCCCCCCTGGCACAATGTAAATACTATCAATCTATGTAAACTACCCCTGGCACAATGTAAATACTATCAATCTATGTAAACTACCCCCCTGACACAATGTAAATACTATCAATCTATGTAAACTACCCCCCTGACACAATGTAAATACTATCAATCTATGTAAACCACCCCTGGCACAATGTAAATACTATCAATCTATGTAAACCACCCCTGGCACAATGTAAATACTATCAATCTATGTAAACTACCCCTGGCACAATGTAAATACTATCAATCTATGTAAACTACCCCTGACACAATGTAAATACTATCAATCTATGTATAAACCCCCCTGGCACAATGTAAATACTATCAATCTATGTAAACTACCCCTGACACAATGTAAATACTATCAATCTATGTAAACTACCCCTGGCACAATGTAAATACTATCAATCTATGTAAACCCCCTGGCACAATGTAAATACTATCAATCTATGTAAACTACCCCCTGACACAATGTAAATACTATCAATCTATGTAAACCCCCCCTGGCACAATGTAAATACTATCAATCTATGTAAACTACCCCTGGCACAATGTAAATACTATCAATCTATGTAAACCACCCCTGGCACAATGTAAATACTATCAATCTATGTAAAACCCCCCTTGGCACAATGTAAATACTATCAATCTATGTAAAAAAAAACTTGTCACAATGTAAATACTATCAATCTATGTAAACTACCCCTGGCACAATATAAATACTATCAATCTATGTAAACTACCCCTGGCACAATATAAATACTATCAATCTATGTAAACCCCCCCTGGCACAATGTAAATACTATCAATCTATGTAAACTACCCCCCTGACACAATGTAAATACTATCAATCTATGTAAACCACCCCTGGCACAATGTAAATACTATCAATCTATGTAAAACCCCCCTTGGCACAATGTAAATACTATCAATCTATGTAAACTACCCCTGGCACAATGTAAATACTATCAATCTATGTAAACTACCCCTGACACAATGTAAATACTATCAATCTATGTATAAACCCCCTGGCACAATGTAAATACTATCAATCTATGTAAACTACCCCTGGCACAATGTAAATACTATCAATCTATGTAAACTACCCCCCTGACACAATGTAAATACTATCAATCTATGTAAACTACCCCTGACACAATGTAAATACTATCAATCTATGTAAACCACCCCTGGCACAATGTAAATACTATCAATCTGGCACAATGTAAAACTATCAATCTATGTAAACTACCCTGGCACAATGTAAATACTATCAATCTATGTAAACTACCCCTGGCACAATGTAAATACTATCAATCTATGTAAACTACCCCTGGCACAATGTAAATACTATCAATCTATGTAAACTACCCTGGCACAATGTAAATACACAAATGTAAATACTATAAATCTCAATGTAAACTACCCCTGACACAATGTAAATACTATCAATCTATGTAAACTACCCCTGGCACAATGTAAATACTATCAATCTATGTAAACTACCCTGGCACAATGTAAATACTATCAATCTATGTAAACTACCCTGGCACAATGTAAATACTATCAATCTATGTAAACTACCCCTGGCACAATGTAAATACTATCAATCTATGTAAACTACCCCTGGCACAATGTAAATACTATCAATCTATGTAAACTACCCCTGGCACAATGTAAATACTATCAATCTATGTAAACTACCCTGGCACAATGTAAATACTATCAATCTATGTAAACTACCCCTGGCACAATGTAAAACTATCAATCAATCTACCCTGACACAATGTATCAATCTATGTAAACCTACCCCTGGCACAATGTAAATACTATCAATCTATGTAAACTACCCCTGGCACAATGTAAATACTATCAATCTATGTAAACACCCCTGGCACAATGTAAATACTATCAATCTATGTAAACTACCCCTGACACAATGTAAATACTATCAATCTATGTAAACTACCCCTGGCACAATGTAAATACTATCAATCTATGTAAACTACCCTGGCACAATGTAAATACTATCAATCTATGTAAACTACCCCCTGACACAATGTAAATACTATCAATCTATGTAAACTACCCCCTGACACAATGTAAATACTATCAATCTATGTAAAAACAATGTAAATACTATCAATCTATGTAAACTACCCTGGCACAATGTAAATACTATCAATCTATGTAAACTACCCCTGGCACAATGTAAATACTATCAATCTATGTAAACTACCCCTGGCACAATGTAAATACTATCAATCTATGTAAACTACCCCTGGCACAATGTAAATACTATCAATCTATGTAAACTACCCCTGGCACAATGTAAATACTATCAATCTATGTAAACTACCCCTGGCACAATGTAAATACTATCAATCTATGTAAACTACCCCTGGCACAATGTAAATACTATCAATCTATGTAAACTACCCCTGGCACAATGTAAATACTATCAATCTATGTAAACTACCCCTGACACAATGTAAATACACAATGTAAATACTATCAATCTATGTAAACTACCCCTGGCACAATGTAAATACTATCAATCTATGTAAACTACCCTGGCACAATGTAAATACTATCAATCTATGTAAACTACCCTGGCACAATGTAAATACTATCAATCTATGTAAACTACCCCTGGCACAATGTAAATACTATCAATCTATGTAAACTACCCTGGCACAATGTAAATACTATCAATCTATGTAAACTACCCCTGGCACAATGTAAATACTATCAATCTATGTAAACTACCCCTGGCACAATGTAAATACTATCAATCTATGTAAACTACCCTGGCACAATGTAAATACTATCAATCTATGTAAACTACCCCAATGTAAATACTATCAATCAATGTAAATACAATGTCACTATCAATCTATGTAAACCCCCTGGCACAATGTAAATACTATCAATCTATGTAAACTACCCCTGGCACAATGTAAATACTATCAATCTATGTAAACCCCCCCTGGCACAATGTAAATACTATCAATCTATGTATAAACCCCCCCCCCTGGCACAATGTAAATACTATCAATCTATGTAAAACCCCCCTTGGCACAATGTAAATACTATCAATCTATGTAAACTACCCCTGGCACAATGTAAATACTATCAATCTATGTAAACCCCCCCTGGCACAATGTAAATACTATCAATCTATGTAAACTACCCCTGACACAATGTAAATACTATCAATCTATGTAAACTACCCCTGACACAATGTAAATACTATCAATCTATGTAAACTACCCCTGGCACAATGTAAATACTATCAATCTATGTAAACCACCCCTGGCACAATGTAAATACTATCAATCTATGTATAAACCCCCTCCTGGCACAATGTAAATACTATCAATCTATGTAAACCCCCCCTGGCACAATGTAAATACTATCAATCTATGTAAACTACCCCTGGCACAATGTAAATACTATCAATCTATGTAAACTACCCCTGGCACAATGTAAATACTATCAATCTATGTAAAAAAACTTGTCACAATGTAAATACTATCAATCTATGTAAACTACCCCTGACACAATGTAAATACTATCAATCTATGTAAACCACCCCTGGTGCCAGAGGTGGTTCTTGTTGCGCCCATAGCAGGTTGCTGTGGCGACATGGCTACAGCAATGGGCCTCTTTATACTACACTACTTTCAGGACAAACTAGGTCCAGGAGAGATACAGTACTTGTGTAGTGTAACGAGCAGGGATGCAAACTGCTGAGGTCCCAAAAAGGTGACACTTTTTCGTTGCACTGAACCATGCAAAAAGTCCCTGCTAGGGGGAAATGCAGGTTTTAACCTCTTACCTCTACCTGGGACGCTTGCGTCCCAACTAGAGCTCTGGAAATGCAAATGCGCTACGCTAAATGCTAATAGTATTAGTTAAAACTCAAAAGTTCATTAAAATACACATGCAGGGTATCAAATTAAAGCTACACTCGTTGTGAATCCAGGCAACAAGTCAGATTTTTAAAATGCTTTTCGGCGACAGCATGAGAAGCTATTATCTGATAGCATGCACCAATACACTACAACAGAAAAGCACAGCAGGGGACGTAAACAAAATAATTAGCATTTCGGCGTTACACAAACCGCACAATAAAATAGAAAACAGTCATTACCTTTCACCATCTTCTTTGTTGGCACTCCTAGATGTCCCATAAACACTATTGGGTCTTTATTTCGATTAAATCGGGCCATATAAAGCCAAGATATCATTATATGTAGACTGTGTGATAAACGAAAAAAACAGCGATTTCACAACGTAACGTCATTTTTTAAATTCAAAAAGTAGACGATAAACTTTCACAAAACACTTCGAAATACGTTTGTAATGCTACTTTAGGTATTAGTAAACGTTAATAAGCGATAAAAATCATCCGTAGGCGATGTACATATCATTAGCTGTCGTCTTGGAAAAAATTTCAGGAGAGAGCTCTTCCGGAATGATCTGGGCGGAGACCGGAGGTACGTCGTGCCCCTCTTTCGGTTCAACCAAGAATCAAAGAGGATTAAATTCACAAGATACTCGACAACATGGGGATGCTGTGGGAGTTGAATGCTCGGTCTTATCTAATTCGGCTCACTGTTAACAATTGCGGTAGTGGCGCAAGGATATTTATTTCCATTTTCTGTGATCAGGTTTTCCTGCGCTTTCCGATGTAACGCACGTTATGTAATAGCCACAGTCGTGATTTAACCAGTTTTAAAAACGTCCGAGGGTTTCCTATACACACATTCTAACCATATGAACGTACTATATTCCTGGCATGAGTAGCAGGGCGCTGAAATGTTGCGCGATTTTTAACAAAATGTTCAAAAAAGTAGAGGGTCGACTGAAGAGGTTAACTAATTAAACAACAAAGAATATGATCTATATGATCAGTCTCTGTGTGCAAAATAAAAAGTGGTTCATGTGATCCTAACTCACAGATAAAACATGTAAAGAAAGCAATCCAATGTTATTTGTTACCTAGACTTTACTGCAAATGACACTCAAGTCTTGAGGAAAAACAATACACTAATATTGCAGTTAGCCATGACAGCCTTTATAATAGAACGCTTGTGATCACACACACATCTAAATATTGCACTTGGGAAAAAAGCTTCTTCAAGGAGAAATAGAATGAAACAAACAGGCATTCTATTTTTGCTCTATTATAGTGGCCACTATATTAGACATGATCAAGTGCACAAGGCTACATGTGTGCAAAAATAACCCGGATCCGGGAGCGTAATCATCGCCTGACACAAATTAGCATAACGCAACGGACATAAATCTTCCTAGAAAATCTTCCTATTCATGAAAATCACAAGTGAAATATATTGGAACACAGCTTAGCCTTTTGTTAATCACCCTGTCATCTCAGAATTTCAAAATATGCTTTACAGCCAACGCTAGACAAGCATTTGTGTAAGTTTATCATAGCCTAGCATAGCATTATGCCTTGCTAGCAGCAGGCAACCTTGTCACGGAAATCAGAAAAGCAATCAAATTAAATCGTTTACCTTTGATGAACTTCGGATGTTTTCGCTCACGAGACTCCCAGGTAGACAGCCAAAGTTCATTTTTTCCCAAAATATTATATTTGTAGGCGAAATAGCTCCGTTTGTTCTTCACGTTTGGCTGAGAAATCGCCCGAAATTGCGGTCACCACAACTCGAAAAATATTCCAAATTAGCTCCATAATATCAACAGAAACATGGCAAACGAATCCATCCTCAAGGTGTTTTTCTAATATCTATTCGATAATATATCCGTTGGGACAATTAGTTTTTCACTAGGACCGATTGGAGTAATGGCTACCTCTGTATTTTCCACGAGAATCTCTCTCGGAGCCACCATGTGACCACTTACGCAATGTGGCCGCCTACGGCTATTCTTCAACAGACATGCGTAAAACTACGTCACAATGCTGTAGACACCTTGGGGGATAGGTAGAAAGCGTAAGCTCGTTGATGGTACATTCACAGCTGAATAGGGAGTCATTGGAACGCAGCGCTTTCAAAAACCTGGGGCACTTCCGGATTGGATTTTTCTCAGGCTTTCGCCTGCAACATCAGTTCTGTTATACTCGCAGACAATATCTTTACAGTTTTGGAAACGTTAGAGTGTTTTCTATCCAAAGCTCTCAATTATATGCATATTCTAGCATCTTTTCCTGACAAAATATCGTTTTTTCTCCAAAAATGAAAATACTGCCCCCTAGCACCAAGAGGTTTTAAAGGAGAAATAGAATGAAAAAAAACAGGCATTCTATTTTTACTCTACTACAGTGGCCACTATATTAGACATGATCAAGTGCACAAGGACACATGTGTGCAAAAATAACATTCACTGAGTAAAAAAAAGTATAATCCCCCTCACTCACACACGTGTTACTGTCAAGTTACAACAAAAACAGTATCTTCGGGCTACACTGCACATTATTACGTTGTACACTTTCTGCCTGTGGACATCTTTTCTTCAATGTGCCAGCAAAAGTGAGAAAGAGGGAAAGTGTGTGGTGTTCCTTTCACCTCTATAGTGGCATCCAGCGTAAGCCAGGCCCAGCTACACTTGATCCCTGAATCCACTTGTTTAACAAGCAACGCCTCATTTTCACCTAATTCTCTCATTCTAAAAATTAACCACATACTGTAGAAGGAAAACATTTGTTAACAGATAGTGGTTAGTTTGTTAGCTAGTTAACATTACACAGAGATTGCCAGGGTCCAGTAAGCAACTAACGCATTATAACTTGAGCAACATGCTGACCCGACCGGACACATCGTGTATTGCCAAGGTCTAAAATAGAAGTCATTCCTATTTCTGACGCAGATCACGCTGCAAGTCCTGGATCTCCCATCTCCTCATTGGTTTATAGAAGCAGGTACCCATGTGCCATCTCCTCATTGGTTATACCCACATGGGTGATTGAAAGACTAAATGTTTTGCCGGTTGTCATGGAAAGTGAAAGTGTAGATGCCAATCACCATATAAGTTGAAAGATGAAAAGGCATGGAAGGAGGAGAGATGACAAGAAACGATTCAGTTGGTCGTTTAATATGTGGATTAATTGTGGGAGTAGAGGACCTTGTGCATTTCAGGTAAAATAACAACTCAATGTTTAAATCCCAGGACAAATTAGCTAGCAACAGCAAGCTAGCTAAATAGGACAAATTAGCTAGCAAGTGCAAGCTAACTAGCTAAATTGCCATACATGTTTAATGCTTTTCGACCTGTCCCCAAATTAATGCCATTGGTTCAGAGTTTGTTTTGATATTTTAACCTGCGTGTCGGGATCGCGTATGGTGAAGGGGGACAAAATAAATGTATGCACGATGGTGCATGATGGCGCTCTCGCACAGCCGGTTTGGGTTCCGTGTAACGGCAAGGAGTTGTATACCAGTTAATACTATAGTGAATTGGTTAGGTTACTAACTTTAGCTCATCTGATGCTGTAACGTTAGCTAGCTCATGTTAGCTGTCTTGACTTTATTGGCAAGCTAATTTTCACACCATGAACTAAATTATTTGATCAGATAAATTGGATAATGTTGCTCAACATTTCTCTGGCTAGCTAACAGAGAACTCGATACAGCTAGCAAGATACTTAACGCTAATACTTGTTCCACCACACTTTCTCCCTCACCTCAAACTTTCCAAAGACAGTAGTTTTTCAGTTCCAGCTCATGAAGTATGCTTCATCACCTTCTCAGCCCAGTCTCTGTGGTCAGGCTCCTCACCTAACGTTACATCTTATCGTTCAGGCAAGCTGCCTTTCCAGAGCGCGCGCTGATGCTGTAACTAGTAAGTTGGTTGTCTCTTCTTTCCTCAGTCACGTTCTGCGCTGCATTCTGTTGTTATGTAAATGATTGACTGCGCCTTGGATACAGCCAGTATTGCTCCAAACGGAGCATCACTCGTTCGCCTACAGCCAGTAGTGATCCGGGGGTAGTGTGGGAGACATCTATTTTGCCCTGTTAATCAAAAAATATGTCTATAGTATTCTCTCTGGTATGCAATCTGGTTTCTGCTCAGATTATGGATGTGTCACTGCAACCTTAAAGGTCCTCAGTGATGTCACCAATGCCCTTGTTTCTAAGCAATGTTGTACTGCTATTTTTATTGACTTGCTCAAAGCTTTTGATACGGTAGACCATTCCATTCTTGTGGGCCGGCTATGGAGTGTTGGTGTCTCTGAAGGGTCTTTGGCCTGGTTTGCTAAAGACACAACAAAAACAATATCTTGTCTCTCAAAGAGTGCAGTGTATAAAGTCACCAAGGGAGTACCCCAAGGCTCAATCCTAGAATACTTTATGAAGGCACTGTACATGGTATATTTATAAATAACTATTTCACAAAATGCTTACATTCTGTCAAAGAGCACATGTTCAACTTTATAACAAACTTCATGTTTTCCCATTCAAGATGTTTTCCCGTCTCAAGAGTTAAGGAGTTATTGTGGGGAACTAGGCCTCTGTTAAGATGTCCGCATGCTTCCCATCTCAAACAGTTTGTGCATATCTTACGACAACATTTTGTGATGTTTTTGCTCGTTTTGGTCTTCGGCAAGGGTTTTTTTCGTCTGTTTGCGAACATTTTTTTCTACAGCAAGCTGATGTTCGGAAGCCGAAGTCTTTGCCTCTTTGTCGTTGTCATTCAACTAGAGTTAATTGCTTTCGTGCAAATTTTTTCTTAGTTAGATGCAAAATTGCACGACTAAGATCTCCTCAGCAAAAACATCAAAATTAATGACAGATTTCTTTAATTCTGACTATTTTGTGGAAGCGTATACTGGCTACGGCATCTCAAAATGGATAAACAGTACTATTGCCAATTTGTTTCTCGTTTTTCAAGCGCAAGTATAGAGCCGAACCGAAGCATGCGGCAGGCTTTAGGGGGTAGGTTAGGGGCACTGATCTGGAGGGGGCTTTGCCTAGTTGGAGGTGGGTGTGGGGGTTCAGGGGCCCTGGAAGAGAAAGGGTCAGGAAGGAGTTGTGATTTAATTGAAACGTTCTCTTTTGTGGTACTAATCCACCCATGAGTCTGACCAGAATGTGCACACAGGCCAGAATGTCTTTGGGAATAGGACACACATATTTTCCTCCGGGCCGGTGGTTCAGTCAATGGAAAACACAAACTGTAGTTGAAAGCCCAAGCCATTCCAACCCCAATAAGGTTTTGGAGATAGTTATTTTTGTCAGTGGCACAACATTAGTAGAATTATGCAATGTATTTCTACAAATTATTTTTCATAAGAATTACTTACTTAACTCTCTGAAGCAGGTTAAGGTTATGAGAAAGAATACAGTTTCATGTTTTAGCTTGTTTTGGTGTTTTATTCCGGGGGAAAACGTGGTGCAAAGTGCAAACGCTGAGTAAATCTGCGTGTATCTCATTCACCATTGACTTCTAAGTTTCAACTTTAGCCAACTCCTGGCCGTGTTGTAACAATACAAAAGTGTGGCTATAGCCAAAACAGACTCCAAACTAAGCATCTGCTACATATGGCCTATATGAATAGATGCTCATTACAAAATGACATTCTGGTGTATACTCTAAGTGGACCAAAGCCCTGTTGCCCAAGACAGCTTATACTTTGTGTAAGAGTCTCAGCGAACATAGACAAATTACAATTTCATTTATGGACTGAGTTGAAATGGCATTGACCCTCACCTTGCAAATAGCAACCAAGCAACCAAACATCAGACTAAAAGGTGGCTAAGAGAAAAGTCTTGATCACTTTACAGCAAAGTAAGTCGCGTGGGGCAAATACATTATCAAGAGACGAGTCGAGACTTGAGACCCTGGAAGTTGGTGCTAAATGGAATGTGGTACAAATAAAGAGCCAGTTATAAGGTAGAGGTTTGTTTATATGGAAAGTGATCATTATATTGTCATGGATGTTTTAATAAGGCGATAGATATGCGCTTTGGCACTTTGTTCTTTGTTGTAGCCATTATATTTTTCTATGCTGAGGATTGTGTTGAGTAACTTAATATTAATTTGTAATAAGGTGGTGTAGAAATATATAGACGCTGAATGGTTCCCGAGAAGGTTATTATTGATCATAACATATGTCTAGTCATAGTTGTGAAAAGTGTTATGAAATGTAATATCATGTAATATGTTTTATTTGATATAACTGCCTTAATGTTGCTGGACCCCAGGAAGAGGAGCTGGAATGGGGATCCTTATGAAACACTACAAATACAATGCACTGGAAGCGTAACGTTTGACAGTGAGAGAGCGCCAGCCACATTATCAAGTGTCAAAATCTTGAAAATAGAACCAGAGCAGTGTAAGAAATGAATGGGAGCATCTCACGGTCAGCAGAAATTACACGTCTATTGTAGCAGACCTGTTAGGCAAACTGACATTGTTCACAGGCCTTTTAAATTTACCAAGTTTGAATCAAAAGAGCCTTTGTAGCTAGGTTTCCATCCAATTTGTGATAGATTTCCATGTGAATATTCTAAAAATCTGCATAAAACAATATGCACACTTTCCCACAGAGATGTTTTTCCATCAAACTGACTTTTTGCAGATGAAAGACCATGTGTGATGAAGTACTGCACATAAAATAACTTAAGTTAAATTCCCATGTACTGAATGAAAAATACAAGTTAAATGGGTTTCCGTTGCATTTTCAACTCTACTAATGGTTTTGTCTCAATTTTTTTAAATGTTATATAGTGAATGTACCCACTCTGGTCTTGGCAATATGTGCTCTAGCTAAAAGCTCGCAGATACAGTGCGGGTAGGCTACCAACATTGAGATTATTAGGGAAGGCTACCTACATTGAGATTATTAGGGTAGGCTACCAACATTGAGATTATTAGGGTAGGCTACCTACATTGAGATTATTAGGGTAGGCTACCAACATTGAGATTATTGAGATTATTAGGGTAGGCTACCTACATTGAGATTATTAGGGTAGGCTACCTACATTGAGATTATTAGGGTAGGCTACCAACATTGAGATTATTAGGGTAGGCTACCTACATTGAGATTATTAGGGTAGGCTACCTACATTGAGATTATTAGGGTAGGCTACCTACATTGAGATTATTAGGGTAGGCTACCTACATTGAGATTATTAGGGTAGGCTACCTACATTGAGATTATTATGGATAAGAGTGATATTATTTTGTATTTGTCAAATGGCAGGCAAGCATCGATCATGTCACCAGAATAAGATCCTCAATATTTATTGAAAGGAGCATCAAGCTCATCACCTTGCACATTCACCACCCTATGAAGTTCATCATAATTGATTTCATCTCTAGCCTTAATTAACTCCATGCTTTCCGTAGTGAGGAAAGCATGGCTACATCGATATGAAGGTTATTATAGCAATATTTGCACATAAAGGCGTTTCCAATGCCATTTCTCGCATAATACATTTTACAGACACAAAAAGATCCCACCCATGTCGAACAAACAATTTATCTGTTGGCATTGTATCGGCATTTCATGTTTCCATCAGCCCGGTCGTGACTTTTTTCATGCGTCAGGTAATTAATTCATCCTCATGAAATAGTTGGATGGAAACGTGGTTTGTGTTGTCATAGGTTGTTTTATGTGTACGCTGTTGAAAGACAGTTGGACATTCAAGTATTCAAGTATTAACAGCTTGGGTGCTACTAGGCATAGGTGGTCTGGACCGTCGGATCTATAGGGCACCATCATAGGGCTAGTTCAGCAAAAAAAGCATGATGGTGCCTCAAAGGTTAGCTCCCATCCTGTGGGGTAATACTGTAACGGGATCATCCGCTATTTTGTTGGCACAATGTTTTGTTACTTTGATGTGGACCATTGCGATAGTGTCATTGAGTTTCACAAGCAAATTTATTTTGATTGACAGGCCAACCATAATAACCTCCATTTCCTTTCAGTCGGACACTCTTAGTACTAACGTACTATGGGAAGTCAACGACCAATCCTATTCACCTTAAGCAAACTGAAATCATGCACAACAAGCCAACGGATGCCGAGCCCGCCCTCGGGAAGCTCCGCCTTCCTGGCTAAAATACCCTTGCATCCATTTCCTAAATTCTTCACTTTTCAGCTCACCTGAAAGAACGTATCATGCTATTTCCAAACTTTGCTAGCACGTGAAGGTTGCGTGATTCGGCTCCAATTTAGATATCTCTTACTGGGGAGAGAGTACTCATATCCACCTACTGTAGCTGTTGTGAGTTTGGTCTTGGTATCAGTTTTTGTGTTTGCTAAAAGCTACTTTCTACTCTACTTGTGTAGCCAGCCCTTCCTTGCTTGAGTAAAATGGCCAGTGGTAAGAGTACGTTAGAAAAAGGCTAACCAGCCGAGTTTGAACCTCTGTGAAACCACATGCCCTAGGGCACGGACAATGAAAATTAAAGATACTCACGAGTGCTGTCCTGTTGCCTTGGGGTGGAAATACACTCAGGAGGCCTTGGCTCAGACCAGTTAGTGTGACCATTGTCTGACTTTGTGAGGATGATTGGTGGTGGGAGTTGATAGGGGTATCATCCCAGACAAGTGAGACTCATTCCAGTTTCTCTGGCAGTTTTCAAAGTCCGGATTCCGGGGATGATATACAATCCCCTCTTAAGAGATTTCAGAGTGTGAATCGGATGACATCAGCCAGGGGCAGCCTGAAGCTCCGGCTTTGGATTCGGTAGGGGAGACTGAACTATTGCTGGTGAATGTAACTTTGAATTTGTTATCTTCCCCCACAGCAGAGTTCCTCCAGGTTTGGGGGAAGATATTTACCTCCTGTCCCTGCAGCGGTGAAGCGTCACTTACCCCCGTTTAAAAATGTTACCGATGTAGCGAGTTACTTAACTACTGTTCAATGCCACAGTAGCTTTGTCATAGCTACGTTTCCTTTCAGTCGGTCACTCGGTATAACATACTAGTGCTCCCAAGTGGCTCGGTCAATGGTGCTAAGTTACTGGTTGCCAAGGTCCCCGAACCCGGTGTGGGCCGGGTATCAGAACGCACAGTTCCTTCCCCACGTTCAGACACACGGTTGTCAATATTGGTGGATATGAAAACAAGTAGGACAACAAAAATGGTGGTGCTCTACCCCTTTGTACTGTATGGGAGACTGGCAGTGTACTCTGTCCAGTGACGGTCATGTGTAGTTGACAAAGACGGAGATGAGGGGATACGGTCTGCAGTTCGCTGTGCGTCCTCCTCCTTGCTACCCGGGGTCCTAGTGCCTGTCTTAAAACAGGCTGGTCATTCCGAGTCAAGACAAGCAGAGCTCCACACTGCCACGCTGGTTTCCCAGATTCAAATCTCTGGGGTTCGTAGTAAATCACAAGAAAAGTTACAGTATTTGACTCCAGCTCAGTGCATTCAGTTTCTGGGTCTCGTTCTGAACTCAGTTCTGAATCATGTGCTTTGTCCCAACAGAGGGTCGCAATCTAGCTCTGTCTGGCACAGTTTCAGCAAGGGCACTCGGTGCCTTTTCGCTTGTGCCTGCGGTTATTAGGTCTGATGACCTCTATGAGCTGTGGTTCTGGCACTTCTGTTGATGCGTCTGTTTCAGCTCTGGCTGATTGCTACATGGTGGAAAAAGTACCCAATTCTCATACTTGAGTAAAAGTAAAGATACCTTAATAGAAAATGACTCAAGTAAAAGTGAAAGTTACTACTTGAGTAAAAGTCTAAAAGTATTTGGTTTGAAATATACTTAAGTCAAAAGTAAAATGTAATTGCGAAAATATACTAAAGTATCAAAAGTAAAAGTGTAAACCATTTCAAATTCCTTATATTAAGCAAACCAGACAGCATCATTTTGTTTATTTTAATGTACAGATAGCCAGGGGCTCCAACACTATAGGAGAGGGTTGTATACATATAAGTGGCATGCGTTTTAGTGTTGATGGCAGAGTTTCTCCTCTTCAGAGCTCTTTGGTGGACATTTTGATGTTCTATGCAAGAGGTTTTGGAGTACGGGTTTTCTTTTTCCACATTTCGGCGTGTTCTGTAGGGGTGACGGCTCTACTCCAGGGTCTCATCCTCTGGCGGTGCAGTTCCTGAAAGGCGTCAGCTCCGAACAGTGTCTAAGCCTATGGCATCAACCTGGGACCTGGAGTTGGTCCTGGACGATTTGTTGAAGCCTCCATTTGGACCATTGGAGTCTGTGGACCTGAGGGTCCTTTCCTATAAGACTGTCCTGCTCATTGGCCTTGGTGACCACCAAGTGTGTTGGGGTGCTCCACACGCTATCAGTGCACCCTTCCTGTGTGGAGTTCGTGCCTGGCGACTACAAAGTAAAGTTACGTTCTAATGCAGTTTGCTCCCAAGGTTATGCCTATGTTTTACAGGTCCCTGGCTTTCAAAGTGTTCCCTTTCTCATGGCCTGTGTCCGGTGCGCTCTTTACGCGCTTATATGGATCAAAACAAGAATGTCCGTGTTTATGACCAGCTTTTTGTCTGTTTCGCTAATCCAGCTTGGGGTAGTCTTTCATATTTGGATTGTGGAGGCTATTTCCCGGGCATATGACAGCAAATGACAACAGTTGCCTTATCCGGGTTACCACAGTTCCCCCCGTGCGATTGAGCCTTGGGCTGCTTTGGTATCCGGCAGTGCACAGATTGCGCATTTATCCAGGTTACCACAGTTTCACTGTGGGTTTGAGCCTAGGGCTGCCGTGGTTCGTCGCTGATTTGGTGCGCGAGTGCACATTATCAAGTCACAGCAGGTGCCCTGTTGTTTTGGACTTGCAGTTCCTTGTGTGATTCCTGGCATTCCCGAAGCATTAGGTCTCTGTGAGCCTTTTTGGAATCGGTAGGGTCTATGTACGTAGGGCTCCGTGGTTGATGATAGGCAGCATTTCTCCGGGTTACCACAGTTACCTGTGGGTTAGAGCCTTGGGTTGCCATGGTTCATCGACTCTGGTTGATGCTATGCAGTGCACGTGTGCACTTTACCAAGTCAAGGCAGGTGATCTGTTGTTTTGGACCGGCGATTCCTTGTACGAATTCTGACATTTCAGGCTCGCAAGGTAAGCATCGTTCATGGAACCGTATGTTCTATGGATTTGGTCTGCAGTTACATTGTGCACAGCAAAGTTGCAACAGGTTCTGGTTCCCTAACAGTTCAGTCCTCATGAGGCTCTGACAGTTCAGCCTTCTCGGGTACGTTTTGGGGAAAGGGTGGCTTCCCCCCTTTTTGGAATTGGTAGAACCTGTGTGTGCTTGTGCTGCCATGGGCCTCCTAGTTTGGTACGCTCTGTGCTAGATGGGGCGTGATTGTCTGTCCCATAGTATGTTATACCAAGTTACCTACTGAAACGGAACATATGGTTCTGATATAACTACTGTTCCCTGAAGGAGGGAACCAGGTGTAATATATTTTGGCCCAGCGCCGTCAGGGGGTTTGGGTTCGCTCAAGAGCGGTACTGAAATTGAGGAAATGGATACGAGCACCGGTATTATAGCCAGGAAGGCGGGGCTTACGAGGGCGGACTTGGCATCCATTGAGCCGTTGGGCGTAATTTTAGTTTGCTTTAGGTGAATAGGATTGGTCGTTGACTCCCGATAGTATGTTATACCTCAGTCCCTTCTTCAGGGAACTTCTTCAGTAATCAGTGTGGTGTTGCCAGAGAGGAAGAGGTGAAACCAGAGGGTTTATGTCCACGAAAATAAGACCACGAAGTAAGGAATTTTTCAATCTATGAGTGCTGAATTTGGTAAACAAATGTTGTTGTTTTTTATTGCTAATTTGCTATGTGAGGCTTATTTGATTGAACATACGTTTTGTAATGTTTAGAATGTTATGAATGCACTGATAAAAGTGGACACACATGGCATTTCACACACGTATCTGCCCCTCTCATTGGCTAGAATGGTCCCACCTGATCTCGCCTCCTCCTGCCTGCCTTCCATCTTTGAGGACATTTGTTTCCATTGTTAGAGTGGTCACTCAACTGTCTTGCCAATATAATATATAATAATATATAATATAATAACATCTTTGGCATTGCTTACCAGGGAGGTAACATTTCATTTGATATTTTTAACCCTTTTAGAAACAGCTCTGAAGATGGTTTTAGCAACTCTCAACCGAATTCATGTCTATGTATTCTTGCTGTTGGACCAGCCAGTTACTAAGCTTACAGTAAAGCTATACAAGTCTTGCTAAGTTGCTAGGCTAACATGTTACCAAGGCTAGTCCTGCCGCACGAGAGCTTTAGGGTCAGGTTAGCTCCGGCTGCTACCTCACACATTGCTGACTGGGAAAGGCTGCGTGGGCACAAAACTGGCACCCAACTGCCAATTAATCAAAATGCACTGCCTCACTGGCAACCTAAAAAGGGAGAAAAAGAAGTAGGACAGCTGCTTGTGCCAAGACAAGGAGGCTCAATTACTTTAGGAAAAAATATATATATTGTCTGTAGCTCATTTAAAAAATATATATATATTTTACCTTTATTTAACTAGGCAAGTCAGTTAAGAACAAATTCTTATTTTCAATGAGAGCCTAGGAACAGTGGGTTAACTGCCTGTTCAGGGGCAGAACGACAGATTTGTACCTTGTCAGCTCGGGGGTTTGAACTTGCAACCTTCCGGTTGCTAGTCCAAGTCTCTAACCACTAAGCTACCCTGCCGCCCCTCATGTCATAAGTCCTGGGGAGTTACGCCTTTTCTTACTTCGGCCATGGGAAAGAACAGGAATTGTGGGATGAGAGGAATTTACCACGGATCCAACAGTACTTCCCGGTTTCCTAGCCTTTCCCAATTCCAAGGCCTTGCACTCTTCTGTTTGGCCGATCTCCAGATCAGCAGGGAAGGCTGGTATTGGGATGTGCAGGGAAGGGGAAGTGAGATGTGGACATAGTTGCTCGCCATCACCTGTTGCTTCAGTGACGGAAGTCTGGCTGTGGCTCCAGCTGGAGAACTCTGGGAAGCGTGGCCTGCGGCTGTAGAACTCTGGGAACTCTATTGGCACATTATTCATTGGACCAAACACACTCGGCCAGGACATATTAGCATCATTGTCATGTAGACTGAGAAATACATGCACAGACACACACAAATAAACACAGAGGGATTTTCAAGTACCTGATTAGTTCGAGGAGCGCAGAGTTGTGGTTGCAATAGCTCTAGAGCTACTTGTCATTGCCTTGTCAGTGTACCGCTGAAATGGTCTACATTTCACTGCCTGCCCTACATCGTCCTCAGAGCCCTATTAGCTAAGGGGTGTTAGTTCTTACTTGAAATGCTGACAAGAAACCCTGGAGCCAATACTTATCACAGGCAGAAATTGACGCCTTTAATATCCTATTTAATATCCAATATCCAACAGGCAGTTAACCCACTGTTCCTAGGCCGTCATTGAAAATAATAATTTGTTCTTAACTGACCTAGTTAAATAGAGGTAAAAAAATAACAATAAAAAAATCAAATAAAAAAATTCCGTCTCAGACATTCCTGAGTACTGACACATTTTCATGACATTCAGAAAGGATTCCCACCCCTTGACTTAGTCCACATTTTATTGTTACAGCCTGAATTTAAATAGATTCCTTTTGGATTTGTTTGTCACTGGCACACACACACAATACCCCATTATGTCAAAGTGGAATTATGGTTTTAGATTTTTGTTTACAAATGAAGAGCTGAAATGTTTTAAGTCAATAAGTATTCAACCCCTTTGTTATGACAAGCCTAAGTACGTTTAGGAGTAAAAATGTGCTTAACAAATCACATAGTAAGTTTTATGGACTCTGTGTGCAATAATAGTGTTTAACATGATTTCTGAATGACTACCTCATCTCAGTACCCCACACATACAGATAATTGTAAGGTCCCTCAGTTGAGCAGTGAATTTGAAATACATATTCAACCACAAAAGACCAGGGAGGTTTTCCAATGCCTTGCAAAGAGGGGTACCTATGGGTAGATGGGGAAAAAATAAAACAAATCCGCTCAGGGATTTCACCATGAGGCCAATGGTGACTTTAAAACAGTTTAATGGCCGTGATGGGAGAAAACTGAGGATGGACCAAGAACACTGTAATTACTCCATAATAGTAGCCTAATTGACAGAGTAAAAAGAAGGAAGCCTGTACAGAATACAAATATTACAAACCATGTATCCTGTTTGCAACACGGCACTAAAGTAATACTGCAAATAGATTAACTGTATGTCCAGAATACAAAGTGGTATGTTTGTGGAAAATCCAGTACAACACATTACTGAGTACCACTCTCAATATTTTCAAGCATAGCGGTGGCTGCATCATGTTATGGGTATGCTTGTAATTGTTAAGGTCTGGGGAGTTTTTCAGGATTAAAAATAAACAGAATGGAGCTAAGCACAGGCAAAATCCTAGAGGAAAACCTGGTTTAGTCTGCTTTCCATCAGACACTGGGAGATGATTTCACCTTTCAGCAGGACAATAACCTAAAACACAAGGCTAAATCTACACTGGAGTTGCTAACCAAGAAGAAAGTAAATGTTCCTGAGTGGCCGAGTTACAGTTTTGACTAACACTTCCGGTCATACCTTTGAGAAACACCTAGTCATTCAAGGCTTTTCTTTATTTTTACTATTTTCTACATTGTAGAATAATAGTGAAGATATCAAAACTATGAAATAACACATATGGAATCATGTAGTAAACAAAAAAGTGTTCAACAAATCAAAATACATTTTAGATTCTTCAAAATAGCCACCCATTGCCTTGATCACAGCTTTGCACACTCTTGGCATTCTCTCAACCAGCTTCACCTGGAATGTTTTTCCAACTTTCTTGAAGGAGTTCCCACATATGCTGAGCACTTGTTGGCTGCTTTTCCTTCTCTACGGTCCGACTCATCCTAAACCATCTAAATTTAGTTGAGGTCAGGGGTTTGTGGATGCCAGGTAATCTGATGCAGCACTCCATCACTCTCCTTCTTGGTAAAATAGCCCTTACACAACCTGGAGGTGTGTTGGGTCATTGTCCTGTTGAAAAACAAATGATAGTACCACTAAGCCCAAACCAGATGGGATGGCATATCGCTGCAGAATGCTGTGGTAGCCATGCTGGTTAAGTGTTACTTGAATTCTAAATAAATCACACAGACAGTGTCACTAGCTAAGCAATCCCACACCATAGCACCTCCTCCTCCATGCTTTACGGTGGAACATACACATGCGGAAATCATCCGTTCACCCACACCGGCGGTTGGAACCAAAAATCTCCAATTTGGACTCCAAACCAAAGGACAAATTTACACCGGTGTAATGTCCATTGCTCGTGTTTCTTGGCCCAAGCAAGTCTCTTCTTGCTATTGGTGTCCTTTAGTAGTGGTTTCTTTACAGCAATTCGACCATGAAGGCCTGATTCACACAGTCTCCTCTGAATAGTTGATGCTGAAATGCGTCTGTTACTTGAACTCCGTGAAGCATTTATTTGGGCCCCAATTTCTGAGGCTGGTAACTCTAATGAACTTATCCTCTGCATCAGAAACTCTGGGTCTTCCTTTCCTGTGGCTGTCCTCATTAGAGCCAGTTTCATCATAGCGCTTGATGGTTTTTGCCACTGCACTTGAAGAAACTTTCCAAGTTCTTGACATTTTCCGTATTGACTGAACTTCATGCCTTAAAGTAATGATAAGACTGTTGTTTCTCTTTGCTTATTTGAGCTGTTCTTGCCATAATTGAAAATCTATGGCAAGACTTGAAAATGGTTGTCTAGCAATGATCAATAACCCATTTGACAGAGCTTGAAGAATTTTACAAAAATGATCAGCAAAAGTTGCACAATCCAGGTGTGGAAAGCTCCAGCTGTAATCGCTGCCAAAGGTGCTTCTACAAAGTATTGACTCAGGGGTGTGAATAACTATGTAAATAAGATATTTCTGTATTACATTTTTTATATATTTGCAAACATTTCTAAAAACAAGTTTCACTTATGGGCTATTGTGTGTAGATGGATGAGATTTTTAAAAAATCTATTGAATCCATTTTGAATTCAGGCTGTAAGACAACAAAATGTGGAATACGTCAAGGGTACGAATACTTTCTGAAGGCACTTTGTGTATATGTTCAATTGTATAGACTTTTTATGGCACTGAAACAGTTCAAGTCAGGAACTGATCCCCTGTAGAAAAACCCTATAACTAAAGAGGTTGCTTAGCTCACAAACAAGAGAAATGCAGTTGTAAGTTTGATCTTGGAATGATGCACTTCAATTTGATGTTCATCAATAGTCGTAATACATCTACTGTAACATTAAGAAGCAACAAGATATTGACATGCTTTTACATACACCACAACCAGAAAATGCTTTAAAACATGGAGGAACCGGTAAAAGGCTAGTCCAATCAGTAATGCTTATTTTCGTTGTCCGTTTCAAAACGATTGGCTACAGTGTTCGCTACTGAACATTGACCTGATTGTCTCAGTAGTGTGTATTCAACAACGATCTAACATAAGACCACAAAAAGTTGTCTCTGGCAATAAGAGTCTGGCAACCAGGCTACAATGTAACTACTCTAAACCCTGCTGCATCAGTGCACTATAGGGCCCTTAGCTCTGTGTGCAGGCAGGCAGGCTGGGCCGCTCTGTCAGTCGTGACCAGTGTTCCTCGTTAAATGTCTTGGCAATGGGCACCAGCACATTTCAGCCACGGATTTACTGCCATTGGCCAGAGACTGGTCCAGTAAAATTCAACCAAACGTTAGCCTGACATTAAGAAAATACCCTTGCTTATAGTTGAGGAACGGTGCTGCGATAGCAGCACTTTCTCACGCTACAATGTAACCTTCCCCATCTGTTGGTCTCTACTGAATACATGTAAGACTGTGTCCCACATGGCATTCTATTGCCTACATAAGACACTACTTTTGACCAGAATAGGGTAGAGTTAAGGAGGCAGCCCTAGTCTCTCATTAGCACATACAGTAGAGTGTCCTTTTCAGACGGTAGACCATGTAGATACCACATATAGTGGAGCAAAAGATTCCTGGTCTGGTGGGGTTTAGGAAGAGCTACATCCTGCTCATCACCTTTCCCTAGAGACCTTCCATTCTGCCCCACACCACAGCACATGGTGCACTGCCGGTACTCTTACCCCCCCCCCACAAGACACATCAAACACTGCACATACCGTATGTACACAGTGTGCATGTAAGCTGCATGTATGCATGGACACAAAAACATGCTTGCACACACACACACACACACAGTTTCTCTCTCCTGTCCATGTCATGGTGTCACCTCTACTCCAACCAGCCACCCTCTGTGACACCCTGTTAGGCTTGGTTGCCCTGGGGAGCATGCTGCCACCCTCCCCCCCCTGGTTCCCTCTCACTGTGTGGGAATGCTGCATGGTTGGCCAGGGGCAGTGATGAGTGCAGTCTCAGGGCAGAATCCAAATGAGGTCCAGGCTGAGATATGTGTCAGTGGCAGTGTTGCCTTAACCAGGTCGAAGTTGGTCCAGTGCTTTTGTACCTCTCCTCCAAGCCAGAGGTTAGAGGAATGAACAGGACAAACTGCTATTATACAGTATTAAAGTAAAGTATACTATATAACAGTATGAATTATTCTCTATATTGTATTATGTTATATATACATCCAATATACAGTACCAGTCAAAAGTTTGCACAAACCTACTCATTCTCAATTTTTTTTTCTCCATTGTAGAATAATAGTGAAGACATCAAAACTATGAAATGACACATATGGAATCATTTAGTAACCAAAAAAGAGATTCTTCAAAGTAGTAACACTTTGCTTTGATGACAGCTTTGCACACTCTTGGTATTCTCTCAACCACCTTCATGAGGTAGTCATTTCAATTAACAAGTGTGCCTTGTTAAAAGTTCATTTGTGGAATTCTTAATGTGTTTGTGCCAATCAGTTGTGTTGTGACAAGGTAGGGGTGGTATACAGAAGATAGCCCTATTTGGTAAAATATCAAGTCCATATTACGTCAAGAACAGCTCAAATAAGCAAAGAGAAACAACATGCCATCATTACTTTAAGACATGAAGGTCAGTCAATATGGAACATTTCAAGAACTTTGAAAGTTTTCTCAAGTGCAGTCGCAAAGAAACCACTTCTAAAGGACACCAATGAGAAGAAGAGCCAAGAAACACGAGCAATGGACATTAGACAGGTGGAAATTTGTCCTTTGGTCTGATGAGTCCAAATTTGAGATTTTTGGTTCCAACCGGCGTGTCTTTGTGAGACGCAGAGTAGGTGAACGGATGATCTCTGCTTGTGTGGTTCCCACCGTGAAGCATGGAAGAAGAAGTGTGATGGTGCTTTGCTGGTGACACGGACAGTGATTTATTTACAATTCAAGGCACACTTAACCAACATGGCTCCCACAGTATTCTGCAGCTATACGCCATCCCATCTGGTTTGCACTTAGTGGGACTATCATTTGTTTTTCAACAGGACAATGACCCTAAACACACCTCTAGGCTGTGTAAGGGCTATTTTACCAAGAAGGAGAGTGATGGATTGTTGCATTAGATGACCTGGCCTACACAATTACCCGACCTCAACCCAATTAAAATGGTTTGGGATGAGTTGAACTGCAGAGTGAAGGAAAAGCAGCCAACAAGTGCTCAGCATGTGGGAACTCCTTTAACACAGCTGGAAAAGCTGGTTGAGAGAACGCTTTGCACACACTTGGCAGTCATCAAGGCAAAGGGTGGCTACTTTGAAGAATCTAAAATATATTTTGAATTCTTTAACACTTTTTTGGTTACTACATGATTCCATATGTGTTATTTATTTCAAATTATGTTTTCACCATTATTCTACAATGTAGAAAATAGTCAAAAAAAATAAAGAAAAAGCCTTGAATGAGTAGGTGTGTCCAAACTTTTGACTGGTACAGACACATTATGTAAAGTATAACCATATCAGGTGCAGCCCACCTTCTCCATCTTGTTCACTCTCTCTCTCTCTCTCTCTCTCTCTCTCTCTCTCTCTCTCTCTCTGTCACACACGCACACACAAACAGTAAGCTCAGATAAGAAATGAAAGCCTGCTGCAGTTTTACGATTTAAGCGGTGATGTTTTTCTGTTATATGTATCTGACCTTCTCAGGTGTCTGTGTAACCCAGTTGGAGATTGATTATTCCATTGGAGGGATGCCAGGAATACTGAAGAGCCTTTCCCTCTACACTCCTTAAATATGTTCATGTCCATTATGCCCTGCACTATCATTCAATATTATTATGAACATAAAGTGCAATAATCTAAAGTAACATACCACAGGCTCGAGGGATATCTGTTGTAACTTAAAGGGATAGTTCCCCCAAATTACAAAATGAATTATTGGTTTCATTACCCTGAAAGCAGTCAATGGACAAAGTATGACATGCTTTGCTTTAGTTCCCTGGCACTGTTTCCTAATGCTAAGATTTTTGCATTTGTGGCAATAATCCCATTCAAGTCATTTTGGGTGAATTAGGCCTGGCTCGCAGCTGGCGTTACAATTCATCCCAAAGGTTTTCAATGGGGTTGAGGTCAGGGCTTTGTGCAGGCCAGTCAAGTTCTTCCACACATCTCAACAAACCATTTCTGTACGGACCTTGCACAGGGGCATTGTCATGCTGAAACAGGAATTGTCTACAATGTCTATGTATGCGTTCAAATTTCCCTTCACTAGAACTAAGGAGCCAAGCCCGAACCATGAAATACAGCCCCAAACCATTATTCCTCCTCCACCAAACTTTAGTTGTCACTATGCATTCGGGACAGGTAGCATTCTCCTGGCATCCACCAAACCCAGATTCGTCCTTCAGACTGCCAGATGGTGAAGCGTAATTCATCACTCCAGAGAACGCGTTTCCACTGCTCCAGAGTCCAATGGCGGCAAGCTTTACACCACTCCAGCCGAAGTTTGGTATTGCACATGGTGATCTTAGGCTTGTGTTCGGCTGCTCAGCCATGGAAACCCATTTCATGAAACTCCCGATGAACAGTTATTGTGCTGATGTTGCTTCCAGAGGCAGTTTGGAACTCGGTAGTGAGTGTTGTAACCGAGGACAGACATTTTTACACGCTACACACTTCAGCACTTGACGGTCCCGTTCCACATACTACTGTATATACAATTTACATTTGATGACTGACAGGGGGCGCTGTTTTGAAACCACACGCCTCCATCTTGCCACTCCCCCACCATTGTAACAAATACTTTGTAGAGAAGCATTTATAAACGTCTACATTTGTTTTTCCCACATGTATTCTATTACAGACACATTAATGCATAATTGTAAATTGTATTAAACACACACACAATTCGGAAAGTATTCAGAACCCTTGACTTTTTCCACATTTTGTTACGTTACAGCCCAATTCTAAAATTGAATTTAAAAAATAGAACTCATCAATCTACACACAATACCTCACAATGACAAAAAAACAACGTTTTTTGTTTGTTTGTTTTCATTTTTTTAAATAAAAAAACAGAAATACCTTATTTACATAAGTATTCAGTCCCTTTGCATTGAGACTAGAAAATTGAGCTCAGGTATATCTTATTTCCATTGATCATCCTTGAGATGTTTCTACAACTTGATTGGAGTCCACCTGTGGTAAATTCAATTGATTGGACATGATTTGGAAAGGCACACACCTGTCTATATAAGGTCACACAATTGACAGTGCAAAAACCAAGCCATGAGGTCGAAGGAATTGTCCGTAGAGCTCAGAAACCGGATTGTGACGAGGCACAGATCTGAGGAAGGGTACCAAAACATTTCTGCAGAATTGAAGGTCCCTAAGAACACAGTGGCCTCCATCATTCTTAAATGGAAGAAGTTTGGAACCACCAAGACTCTTCCAAGAGCTGGTCTCCCGGCCAAACTGAGCAATCGTGGGAGAAGGTCCTTTGTCAGGGAGGTGACCAAGAGCCCAATGGTTACTCTGACAGAGCTCCAGAGTTACTCTGTGGAGGTGGGTGAACCTTCCAGAAGGACAACCATCTCTGCAGCCCTCCACCAATCAGGCCATTATAGTAGAGTGGCCAGACGGAAGACACTCCTCAGTAAAAGGCACGTCACAGCCCGCTTGGAGTTTGCCAAAAGGCACCTAAAGACTCTCAGACCATCTTTGGCCTGAATGCCAAGCGCCACGTCTGGAGGACTGTGAAGTATGATGGTGGCAACATGAGCTTGTGGGGATGTTTTTCAGCGGCATGGACTGGGAGACCAGTCAGGACCGAGGGAAAGATGAATAGAGCAAAACATATATTATTTTTTCAATTATAGAATGAGGCAAAACATAACAAAATGTGGAAAAAGTCAAGGCGTCTGAGTAATTTCCCGAATGCACTGTGTGTATACAGTTGAAGTCGGAAGCTTACATACACTTACGTTGGAGTCATTAAAACTCTTTTTTCAACCACTCCACAAATATCTTGTTAACAAACTAAAGTTTTGGCAAGTCGGTTAGGACATCTACTTTCATGGCTTTAGAAGCTTCTGATAGGCAAATTGACATAATTTGAGTCAATTGGAGGTGTACCTGTGGCTGTATTTCAAGGCCTACCTTCAAACTCAGTGCCTCTATGCTTGACATCATGGGAAAATCAAAAGAAATCAGCCAAGACCTCAGAAAAAAAAATGGTAGACCTCCACAAGTCTGGTTCATGCTTGGGAGCAATATCCAAATGCCTGAAGGTACCACGTTCATCTGTAAAAAGAATAGTATGCAAGTATAAACACCATGGGACCACACAGCTGTCATACCGCTCAGGAAGGAAACGCGTTCGGTCTCCTAGAGATGAACATACTTTGGTGCGAAAAGTGCAAATCAATCCCAGAACAACAGTAAAGGACCCTGTGAAGATGCTGGAGGAAACAGGTACAAAAGTATCTTTACCCACAGTCAAATGAGTCCTATATGGACATAACCTGAAAGGCCGCTCAGCAAGGAAGAAGCCACTGCTCCAAAACTGCCTTAAAGCCAGACTACGGTTTGCGGTTTGCCAGACGACTACGGGTTGCAACTGCACATGGGGACAAAAGATGGTACTGGTCCTCTGGTCTGATGAAACAAAAATAGAACTGTTTGGCCATAATGACCATAGTCATGTTTGGAGGAAAAAGAGGGAGGCTTGCAAGCCAAAAAACACCATCACATACGTGAAGCACGGGGGTGGCAGCATCATGTTGTGGGGGTGCTTGCTGCAGGAGGGACTGTTGCACTTCACAAAATAGATGGCATCATGAGGCATGAAAATTACAAAATTAATTAATTATAAAATTATAAGCAACATCTCAAGACAGACATCAGTCAGGAAGTTAAAGCTTGGTTGCAAATGGGTCTTCCAAATGGACAATGACCCCAAGCATACTTCCAAAGTTGTGGCAAAATGGCGTAAGGACAACAAAGTCAAGGTAATGGAGTGGCCATCACAAAGCCCACAAATCCTATAGAAAATGTGTGGGTAGAACTAGAAAAAAGTGTCTGCGAGCAAGGAGGTCTACAAACCTGACTCAGTTACACCAGCTCTGTCAGGAGGAATGGGCCAAAATTCACCCAACTTATTGTGGGAAGCTTTTGGAAGGCTACCCAAAACATTTGACCCAAGTTAAACCATTTAAAGGCAATGCTAATAAATACAAATTGAGTGTATGTAAACTTCTGACCCACTGGGAATGTGATAAAAGAAATAAAAGCTGAAATAAAGAATTCTCTCTACTATTATTCTGACATTTCACATTATTAAAATAAAGTGGTCATCCTAACTGACCTAAAACAGGGAATTTTTACTAGGATTAAATGTCAGGAATTGTGAAAAACTGAGTTTAAACCTATTTGGCTAAGGTGTATGTAAACTTCCGACTTCAACTGTGTGTGTGTGTGTGTGTGTGTGTGTGTGTGTGTGTGTGTGTGTGTGTGTGTGTGTGTGTGTGTGTGTGTGTGTGTGTAGATATATATATATATATATATATATTATTAGAAAGTACTAATGTTATTGTCCCCACCACAATCAAAATATACTTCAATACATGTATTTTTTTCCTTCAAACATTTCAATAAAATACTGTAGAATTCCATTCATTCCTATGGAAGACTGCTTTTCTGAGGAGCGCCAACATGGCTGACTGGTGGATTCAAAGCGTCTCAACACATAACATCAACAATCCAGGGTTTATATACATCATTGGCTGCACTCTCGTCTTTCTCGTTGAATGACAGCAAACACTTCATTGAAGAATCCCGTCCATATTTCCCACCCCTACTGTTAACCAATCACCGATGAAGGGGCGTAGACTTTGGCTACCGAACTTCGACTTGCCTCAAGAAAAATGTTGTGTGTGCAATGGAAGACAACACATATCAAGATTCAAAATGCAATCAATTTTCAATAGAAAATAAAGAAAAATACTCACATCTTCAACTAAGTTGCTAAGACAGGAGCACAGAGACAGTGTGAGACTACTTCTCTTTTCCAAGTTCAGGTAGTCATAAGGTTATCACAGGTGTCACTATGGACAAAGTAGTGAATACAATGCCATGTTGCCTTGAGATCAGACAACCAAACTACCTCAGGCTTAGCGCGGTTGTTTATAAACTGTTGGAGCAACTCCTAGACACAACAGAAGCCTCTCAATAACCTCCCCCTCAGCAAAGTCCCAAAGCCTCTCGACTTGTTTCCTGCCAAATCCGCTCCTCAGGATGAGTAACCCATGAAATGATTTCTGACATTATGGATCACAGGTCTGTTGGATGAGCTGCCTGATCCTTTTCTGCTCCGGTGTTGACAGGGCAGAGGGATTTAGAGGGATTTCCCTTGCCTAGCTGGTTGTGGAGTTGTGTGCCAGCAAGCTAACCCGCCTCACATTAATAAACTTGTGTATCCGTCTACTGTATGCATGTCTCAGAGGACCATCTGGACAGTACTGGAGAAGTTGGTGGTCAACAGCCTAACTTAATGCTACAGAAATTCACTGTGGATATTGTGCTTCCTTCTAGAGCACAGCATAAGTCCCTTTTGTAGAGGGTAGAATAACAGACCGGTCCAATGATGTGCACATTCATTACGCACATAAAATATTGGGAGTCACAGAACACCTGTGATGCAATCGATGGACAACATGCAAGCTTTCTATTGATCTCAGTTAAAGACCTCGTCTCCAATTCAACACTGTCTGTTTCCCTTCGCCTGCTGCTGGAGCTGCCTGGCCTGGCTGACAGACAGAGAGCAGTGAGCCTACATGACCACCTCCAGGACTTTCTCCACATTGATCCCCTGCAGTGCCAACCGGCAGCCCAGAAGTTCTCATTTTAGCTATTTTCAATGGGGTGTTTGATGGGTTCTGATGGGATTTGCTGCAGCCATTATTTTTGGTTAAATAGGATCGACTCTGATACAGCCATTTTGCTGCTGCAGGAAATTAATCATGCAGCAACAGAAAATGTGAATTATTATGTGGATTATAATTCATGGACATTTTTCTAGGGGTTGATAAATATGACATTTACAAACTTCAGAAGCCTTTTAAAACCTCAAATACACTACAAAATGTAACACTACAAGTCATCCTGCAACAAACAGGGTGATCAAATGAAGATCCTACATCTGTAACCCCCCTCTGCAGCCCCGGCTCGATCTCAGTGTGCTAAGAGGCTTTTCCTCGAGGTGAGACATTTTTATTTCTTGGCAGTCGTTCGCTACTTCTATCCAAAGTTACTTACTGTTCACTTACTCACAGTTCATCTTGCTTCTAATCCACTGAAGGAGAAGCAATCTACCTCATGGCATGCAATGCTGGGTTTGAACCTCTACACCAGCGACCTTTTGGTCGATAATCGACTTGGTCATGCTAGAACATTTCTTGGAACCCCGGCCTGGCAGAAATGTCCTGGTGGTGCTTACCCTCTAGGATGACCTCCTTGCCCGTCTTCTTTAGAGCCTGCACGGCATCATCGTGTGTGGCCTCCCGGAGGTCAGAGCCGTTGACCGAAAGGATGGCGTCACCCACGTACAGGGCCTCCGTCTGGTCAGCAGCCAACCCTTTGAAGATCTTCGAGATGAGAATAGGCATTTTATTCTCTTTCCCACCTGCAAAGTAAAGCATATGGCATCGGTTCAGTTCATCTTAAAGGAACCTGGTGCGCTTCTCATACAAAGTATAAACCAGATGGTTACCAGTCTAAGTTTGTGCCCCTCTCTTAATGGAGAAGGGATGTGAATATGAAATATGGTGGTCTACAGGAATACCGTACATATGCTTTTTCCTAGGGCTTAAAGGTGACATGAAAAGGTTTTTTGCTGTTTTTCCAGAACTTTCATTATACAACAGCTAAATACATCATCAAATGATCTGCAATAATATGTTGGTAAGGTTAGATTTTGCATCTTTGATATAACACTAAAGGAGGGGACCAGTCAACATGCTTCTTTGGAATGTTTGGAAATTATGTCATTTGAGGGCATTGTGAAAATTCCATATTTTGATTTTAGTGCACAATTTCACATCTCTGAGCTCACATGCTCGATATTGTACAGTGCAGAACACAATCAGAACTCTATTTCCCGTTTTACATTTGATCCAGCTATTCCAGTCAGGAAAAAAACCCGGTGCCGGGATTTCAAAGTAGTTTTCATGTTTCACTTGTGCTCCACTGTGACAGTAGGTGGTCTGTCAGATTTATGCTGCAGAACAGGAAGGTAAGACGCTGATCTCCTTCTAGCTACCTATAATAAATCGCTTGAAACCACACTACTGTTTACAGGGATCTTTATTTATGGACAGTTCAAAGTGGTATGAATATTTGTGATTGAGAAAATGCTTTTCATATGTACCGAACCATCCAATGATGGGATTTATAAATAAATTATCTGGGCTCCCAAAAAGGACTGATATATATATAAAAAAGGATGGTCCACAGATATAAGTGATGGAACAGAATATGGAAAAATATGACCTTGGCATCCTGTAATTCGAACCATCAACGTATGCATTTTAAGTTTGTTCACAGACTGTATTTAACAGCAAGAAAACATTTTACGATTAAATTGGCCCCTACTCCCAACTGTTGACTGTGTCTGCTAAATAAGGTAGGCACATTCCTTCATATGATGTGGGATGCCCTGCAGTTAAATGTTTCTAACACAAAGTGTTCAAAATGAATTTCAATGTGCATGAATGTAAATATTCAAATGCTTTGCATCTACTATGTTATTTAATGATGATTACTACTGGCAGCACCGCTGCAGAAAAGATGTTGGACACCTGACTCTCTCCCAATACTCCAGTGGATACACTTCCTGTTCAAAGTTATACCATTAGAATTATCCACAGTGAGAATGAAGGGGGGTCGTCAAGGAACAATTAAAGCCTTGACAAATACACTTAACTGTGTAAAGAATCATCTCAGCTAAAGCCCAACACATACAAATAAACTATTTATAAAGCCCAAATACTTAGGTCATGCAATAAAATGCAAATGAATTACTTTAAAATCATACAATGTGAATTTCTGGATTTTGTTTTAGATTCCGTCTCTCACAGTTGAAGTGTACCTATGATAAAAATTACAGACCTCTACATGCTTTGTAAGTAGGAAAACCTGCAAAATCGGCAGTGTATCAAATACTTGATCTCCCCACTGTTCATACTAACAATATATACTGTGCCCTCCTGAAATATTGGCACCATAGGTAAATACAGTATGAACAAAAAAGGCTGTGAAAAAATGTAATCTTTCAAATTGTTTAAAAAAATGATTGGCAACCTAGAAATTCTTATGAACAAAATCTAATTGATGTATATTCTGATTCATATTTTACTTTTTAAAGTTCATCTGAGTATTAGGAAATCTTAAGTGGTAATCCATTACTTCCTGTTTCACTGGGGTATAAATATGAGGTGACACACTAAACTCCCTTAGTCATCCATCAACATGGGAACACACAAGTGAAAGGAGACAAAATGTTGTTGACCTTCACAAATCAGGCAATGGCTATATAGAGATAGCAACACGCCTGAAAATACCCATCTCCACTATGAGGGCAATAATGAAGACATTTAAAACAACTGGAGCTGTGATGAAGCAAGAGTATTTTGCCTCCACGCACAATGAGAAGGATGGTTCAAGTGGCAAAAAAATCTCCAAAGATCACAGTTGGAGAATTGTATAAATTGATTACATCTTGGGGTCACCAAGTCTCCACAACTACTGACCCTATAATCTAGCTTTTGCAATGGCCATCCCAGTCCCCTGACCTAAACCCCATTGAAAATGTGCGGGGTAAGCTTAAGAGGAGTCCACAAGTGAGTATATGTTTTATTTATTTCACCTTTATTTAACCAGGTAGGCCAGTTGAGAACAAGTTCTCATTTACAACTGCGACCTGGCCAAGATAAAGCAAAGCAGTGTGTCACAAACAAAACAGAGTTACACATGGAATAAAAAAACACACAGTCAATAATACAATAGAAAAAGTATATATACAGTGTGGGAATGAGGTAGGATAAGGGAGGTGAGGCAATAAATAGGCCATGGTGGCGGAATAATTAAAATATAGCAATTAAATAAGAGTGATAGATGTGCAGAAGATGATTGTGCAAGTAAAGATACTGGGGTGCAAAGGAGCTACATAAATAACAGTATGGGGATGTGGTAGTTGGATGGTTGGATGGGCTATTTACAGATGGGCTATGAACAGGTGCAGTGATCTGTGAGCTGCACTGACGCCTGGTGCTTAAAGTTAGTGAGGGAGGGAGATATGTGTCTCCAGCTTCAGTGATTTTTGCAGTTCGTTCCAGTCATTGGCAGCAGAGAACTGGAAGGAAAGGCGGCCAAAAGAGGAATTGGCTTTTGGGGGTGACCTGTGAAATATACCTGCTGTAGTGCGTGCTACAGGTGGGTGCTGGTATGGTGACCAGTGAGCTGAGATAAGGTGGGGCTTTACCAAGCAAAGACTTATAGATGACCTGGAGCCAGTGGGTTTGGCGATGAATATGAAGTGAGGGCCAGCCAACAAGAGCATTCAAGTCGCAGTGGTGGGTAGTATATGGGGCTTTGGTGAAAAAACAGATGGCACTGTAATAGATAGACTACATTCAGTTTGCTGAGAAGAGTGTTGGAGGCTATTTTGTAAATCGCCGAAGTCAAGGATCGGGAGGATAGTCAGTTTTACGAGGGTGTTTGGCAGCATGAGTGAAGGATGCTTTGTTGCGAAATAGGAAGCCGATTCTAGATTTAATTTTGGATTGGAGATGCTTAATGTGACTCTGGAAGGAGAGTTTACAGTCTAACCAGACACCTAGGTATTTGTAGTTGTCCACATATTCTAAGTCAGAACTGTCCAGAGTAGTGATGCTGGATGGGTGGGCAGGTGCGGGCAATGATCGGTTGAAGAGCATGCATTTAGTTTTACTTGCATTTAAGAGCAGTTGGAGGCCACGGAAGGAGAGTTGTATGGCATTGAAGCTCGTCTGGAGGTTAGTTAGCACAGTGTCCAAAGGAGGGCCAGAGGTATACAGAATGGTGTCATCTGCGTAGAGGTGGACCAGAGAATCACCAGCAGCAAGAGTGACATCATTGATGTATACAGAGAAGAGAGTCGGCCCGAGAATTGAACCCTGTGACACCCCCATAGAGACTGCCAGAGGTCCGGACAACAGGCCCTCCGATTTGACACACTGAACTCTATTAGAGAAGTAGTTGGTGAACCAGGCGAGGCAGTCATTTGAGAAAGCTAGGCTGTTGAGTCTGCCGATAAGAATGTGGTGATTGACAAAATCGAAAGCCTTGGCCAGGTCGATGAATACAGCTGCACAGTATTGTCTCTTATCGATGGCAGTTAGGATACCGTTTACAACCTTGAGCGTGGCTGATGACCAGCTCAGAAACCAGATTGCATAGCGGACTTAATTTAATTTGATTTGACCTAAGTGTATGTAAACTTATGACTTCAACTGTATATCTATCCTACCCTGCCTTTATAAGGTCTTCGAAAGCCAAGTTAACAAACAGATCACCGACCATTTCGAATCCCACCATTTCGAATCTGTTTGTTAACTTGGCTTTCGAAGACCTTATAAAGGCAGGGTAGGATAGATATACAGTTGAAGTCATAAGTTTACATACACTTAGGTCAAATCAAATTAAATTAAGTTGACTGTGCCTTTAAACAGCTACCCGAAACGTTTGACCCAAGTTAAACAATTTAAAGGCAATGCTACCAAATACTGATTTAGTGTATGTAAACTTCTGACGCACTGGGAGTGTGATGAAAGAAATAAAAGTTTAAATAAATAATTCTCTCTCCTATTATTCTGACATTTCACATTCTTAAAATGAAGTGGCGATCCTAACTGACCTAAGACAGGGAATTTTTACTAGGATTAAATTTCAGGAATTGTGAAAAACTGAGTTTAAATGTATTTGGCTAAGGTGTATGTAAACTTCCGACTTCAATTGTTGGTCTTTAGCAGTTTGGGTCTAGAGTGTCTCCCCCTTTGAAGAGGGGGATGACCGTGGCAGCTTTCCAATCTTTGGGAATCTCAGATGATATGAAATAGAGGTTGAACAGGCTAGTAATAGGAGTTGCAACAATTTCAGCAGTACCAAGGACTCTGAAGGATCTAGAGGTTCTATATGGAGGATGGTCTCAAATCTCTTAATATGTGTTCTCCCACCTCATCAAACATTATAGGAGACGACTCAGAGCTGTTATCTTCAAATCAAATCAAATTTTATTTATTTGTCACATACACATGGTTAGCAGATGTTAATGCGAGTGTAGCGAAATGCTTGTGCTTCTAGTTCCGACAATGCAGTAATAACCAACAAGTAATCTAACTAACAATTCCAAAACTACTGTCTTATACACAGTGTAAGGGGATAAGGAATATGTACATAAGGATATATGAATGAGTGATGGTACAGAGCAGCATAGGCAAGATACAGTAGATGGTATCGAGTACAGTATATACATATGAGATGAGTATGTAAACAAGGTGGCATAGTTAAAGTGGCTAGTGATACCTGTATTACATAAGGATGCAGTCGATGATATAGGGTACAGTATATACGTATGCATATGAGATGAATAATGTAGGGTAAGTAACATTATATAAGGTAGCATTGTTTAAAGTGGCTAGTGATATATTTACATCATTTCCCTTCAATTCCCATTATTAAAGTGGCTGGAGTTGAGTCAGTGTCAGTGTGTTGGCAGCAGCCACTCAATGTTAGTGGTGGCTGTTTAACAGTCTGATGGCCTTGAGATAGAAGCTGTTTTTCAGTCTCTCGGTCCCAGCTTTGATGCACCTGTACTGACCTCGCCTTCTGGATGATAGCGGGGTGAACAGGCAGTGGCTCGGGTGGTTGATGTCCTTGATGATCTTTATGGCCTTCCTGTAACATCGGGTGGGCAGGTAGTTTGCCCCCGGTGATGCGTTGTGCAGACCTCACTACCCTCTGGAGAGCCTTACGGTTGAGGGCGGAGCAGTTGCCGTACCAGGCGGTGATACAGCCCGCCAGGATGCTCTCGATTGTGCATCTGTAGAAGTTTGTGAGTGCTTTTGGTGACAAGCCGAATTTCTTCAGCCTCCTGAGGTTGAAGAGGCGCTGCTGCGCCTTCTTCACGATGCTGTCTGTGTGGGTGGACCAATTCAGTTTGTCTGTGATGTGTACGCCGAGGAACTTAAAACTTGCTACCCTCTCCACTACTGTTCCATCGATGTGGATAGGGGGGTGTTCCCTCTGCTGTTTCCTGAAGTCCACAATCATCTCCTTAGTTTTGTTGACGTTGAGTGTGAGGTTATTTCCTGACACCACACTCCGAGGGCCCTCACCTCCTCCCTGTAGGCCGTCTCGTCGTTGTTGGTAATCAAGCCTACCACTGTTGTGTCGTCCGCAAACTTGATGATTGAGTTGGAGGCGTGCGTGGCCACGCAGTCGTGGGTGAACAGGGAGTACAGGAGATGGCTCAGAACGCACCCTTGTGGGGCCCCAGTGTTGAGGATCAGCGGGGAGGAGATGTTGTTGCCTACCCTCACCACCTGGGGGCGGCCCGTCAGGAAGTCCAGTACCCAGTTGCACAGGGCGGGGTCGAGACCCAGGGTCTCGAGCTTGATGACGAGCTTGGAGGGTACTATGGTGTTGAATGCCGAGCTGTAGTCGATGAACAGCATTCTCACATAGGTATTCCTCTTGTCCAGATGGGTTAGGGCAGTGTGCAGTGTGGTTGAGATTGCATCGTCTGTGGACCTATTTGGGCAGTAAGCAAATTGGAGTGGGTCAAGGGTGTCAGGTAGGGTGGAGGTGATATGGTCCTTGACTTGTCTCTCAAAGCACTTCATGATGACGGAAGTGAGTGCTACGGGGCGGTAGTCGTTTAGCTCAGTTACCTTAGCTTTCTTGGGAACAGGAACAATGGTGGCCCTCTTGAAGCATGTGGGAACAGCAGACTGGTATAGGGATTGATTGAATATGTCCGTAAACACACCGGCCAGCTGGTCTGCGCATGCTCTGAGGGCGCGGCTGGGGATGCCGTCTGGGCCTGCAGCCTTGCGAGGGTTAACACGTTGAAATGTCTTACTCACCTCGGCTGCAGTGAAGGAGAGACCGCATGTTTTCATTGCAGGCCGTGTCAGTGGCACTGTATTGTCCTCAAAGCGGGCGAAAAAGTTATTTAGTCTGCCTGGGAGCAAGACATCCTGGTCCGTGACTGGGCTGGATTTCTTCTTGTAGTCCGTGATTGACTGTAGACCCTGCCACATGCCTCTTGTGTCTGAGCCGTTGAATTGAGATTCTACTTTGTCTCTGTACTGACGCTTAGCTTGTTTGATAGCCTTGCGGAGGGAATAGCTGCACTGTTTGTATTCGGTCATGTTACCAGACACCTTGCCCTGATTAAAAGCAGTGGTTCGCGCTTTCAGTTCCACGCGAATGCTGCCATCATTCCACGGTTTCTTGTTAGGGAATGTTTTAATCGTTGCTATGGGAACGACATCTTCAACGCACGTTCTAATGAACTCGCACACCGAATCAGCGTATTCGTCAATATTGTTATCTGACGCAATACGAAACATATCCCAGTCCACGTGATGGAAGCAGTCTTGGAGTGTGGAGTCAGCTTGGTCGGACCAGCGTTGGACAGACCTCAGCGTGGGAGCCTCTTGTTTTAGTTTCTGTCTGTAGGCAGGGATCAACAAAATGGAGTCGTGGTCAGCTTTTCCGAAAGGGGGGCGGGGCAGGGCCTTATATGCGTCGCGGAAGTTAGAGTAACAATGATCCAAGGTTTTTCCACCCCTGGTTGCGCAATCGATATGCTGATAAAATTTAGGCAGAGGGAGGGTGTATTCTCCCACCTCATCAAACATTATAGGAGACGACTCAGAGCTGTTATCTTGGCAGAGGGAGGGTGTACTCTCCCACCTCATCAAACATTATAGGAGACGACTCAGAGCTGTTATCTTGGCAGAGGGAGGGTGTACTCTCCCACCTCATCAAACATTATAGGAGACGACTCAGAGCTGTTATCTTGGCAGAGGGAGGGGGGCACTAAGTACAAAACGCAGGAGTGCCAATAATTGAGACATGCATGTTTTTGATCTAAATAATGATTTATTAATGACAATTGTATTTTATTTGAACAATTGTAACTTAACATTTTAAAGTCATGTGATATTTGGAATGTCAGATCAAGCTGACAAACAACAATGACATTTTTCACAGCCTTTTTTGTTCATATTTACCAAGGGTGCCAATAATTCAGGTGGGCACTTCAGAAACTATTCACACCCCTTGACTAATTCCACATTTTTGTTGTGTTACAGCCTGCATTTAAAATGGATTAAATATATTTTTTTGGTCACTGGCCTGTACCCAATACCCCATAATGTCAAAAGGGAATTATGTTTTTATAAATATTTAAAAATTCATTAAAAATGAAAAGCTGAAAATGTCTTGAGTCAAGTATTCAACCCCGTTCTTATGGCAAGGCTAAATAAGTTCAGGAGAAAAACATGTGCTTAACAAGTCACATAAGTTGCTTTGACTCACTGTGTGCAATAATAGTGTTTAACATGATTTTTGAATGACTACCTCATCTCACTTATCTGTGAGGTCCCTCAGTAGAGCAGTGAATTTCAACCACAAAGACCAGGGAGGTTTTCCAATGCCTTGTAAAGAAGGGCACCTATTGGAAGATGGGTAAAAATAAAATGAACAGACATTGAATATCCCTTTGAGCATGGTGAAGTTATTAATTACACTTTGGATGGTGTGCCAATACACCCAGTCACTACAAAAATACAGGCGTTCTTCCTAACTCAGTTGCCAGAGAGAAACAAACATATTGAGTTGACATTTATTCAATTTTGAGTTTGCATCCCACTATTACACTTTGTATACATCACATAAGACTGAAATATAACAAAACTGTTTGACATTAGAAATACCACAATTTCATCAGGTTTTCTAAATAATCTTTATTAATTATTACATTCAGAAAAATATAAATAACCTTCCACCCAAAAGGCCAAAGAGGGCGCTTTTGCTCATTGACTGCTTAAAAAACTATGGCAAGATCTGAAAATGATTGTCTAGCGATGATCAACAACCAATTTAACAGAGATTGAAGAGTTTTGAAAATAATAAATGGGCAAATGTTGCACAATCCAGGTGTGGAAAACTCTTAGGGACATATCAAGAAAAACTCACAGCTGTAATCTCCGCTGAAGGTGCTTCTACAAAGCATTGACTCAGGGGTGGGAATACTTATGTAAATTAGATATAATACATTTGCAAACATTTCTAAAACATGTTTTCACTTTGTCATTATGGGGTATTGTGTGTAGATGGGTGGGCAAAAAATACATTTCATCCATTTTGAATTCAGTCTGTAACACAACAAAATGTGGATTTAGTCTAGGGGTTTGAATACTTTCTGAAGGCAAAGCCGTGCTCAAGCAGTTCTTTCGAAAAGCTGAGCAAGGGATAAGTTCCCCATTAAGACTGCAGTTTTAGAACATACGAGGACACCAGTCATCCACTTTGCCCCACTGCAGTCTCTTCTCTCTAACAGGATAATGAAGCTCAGTTCATAGACTGATGAATCTGCTACTTCCAAGGGGCCCTTTCTTGGTAAATATTGTCAAGGCCAGTTAGGTCTCGTCCTTAAAGCGGCTGAGAAATGTACAGAAAGAGGATTAAATCAAATTAATTCAGAATATATATATCTTTCACAGGTTGGCTCATACGTGGCGATTCCACAGATTTACATTGTGCATCGTCTTTCTGAGACTAGAGCCAGGTGCCTTCAATAAAAAAAGCTGAGGTTGATACACCTCGCCCATGCATCTCAATCCCAGTGGTATCGGCATAGACGGCGACTCCCTCCGCTGTCAACATGATCTATGCCTTTTATGTCTGTCTAGGTCTAGCGGTGCACACTAGAGTGACATTTGATGTTTGTTTGTTCGGTGATTGAGGTGCAGAAATAATGCCCACCAAGTTGAGATTCTGCCCTCTGATGAATTGTGTGAGAGGCATTTGAGGCGAGAGACAGCAGGAAAAAATATCCTCAGTGATTCAACTGATAAAAACAGAAATTGCAGAAAAATTTATCCAGACTGTAATATCACCAGGTGATCAAATAGAAATCACCAAGGAACAAACTCCAAATAGACTTTTAGATTAGATCATGAACCAATCATAAGCTTCTGGGGCAATATTTCATTGACTACATTCTTGGCAATCAAGTTGAATGTGAAATTCTAAACAAAGAAATCACACTGAATATTGCGCAATACTTAAATAGCAAGCATTCATACCCCAAGGAGTTTATTGAATGTGATTTTCACCAAAGAAATATAATCAGATGTCATTGTTCTGATTTTAACATTATAATTTCCACGCTATTTATTTGACCATGCATCATATTAGTTATAAGGGAAAATAATCACACTTAAAAGGACATCTTACATGTTTAAACTCACTTACTATTGATTCTTGTTTCAAACACCTGGAGCAGGACCTGATGTGTTTGATGTTTGGAATTCAGGCTTTGTTAGGAATTCGGCTCCTGAGGCCTACATTAACATAGATCTTTATAATGTTGAGGCCTACATTAACATAGATCTTTTGTAATGCTGAGGCCTACATTAACATAGATCTTTCTAATGCTGAGGCCTACATTAACATAGATCTTTATAATTAACATTAACTCAGATCTTTGTAATGCTGAGGCCTACATTAACATAGATCTTTATAATGTTGAGGCCTACATTAACATAGATCTTTATAATGCTGAGGTCTACATTAACATAGATCTTTATAATGCTGAGGCCTACATTAACATAGATCTTTTGTAATGCTGAGGCCTACATTAACATAGATCTTTATAATGCTGAGGCCTAGATCTTTATAATTAACATTAATAGATCTTTATAATGCTGAGGCCTACATTAACATAGATCTTTATAATGCTGATCTTTATAATGCCTACATTAACTCAGATCTTTATAATGCTGAGGCATTAACTAGATCATTAACATAGATCTTTATAATGCTGAGGCCTACATTAACATAGATCTTTATAATGCTGAGGCCTACATTAACTCAGATCTTTATAATGCTGAGGCCTACATTAACATAGATCTTTATAATGCTGAGGCCTACATTAACATAGATCTTTCGTAATGCTGAGGTCTACATTAACTCAGATCTTTATAATGCTGAGGCCTACATTAACTCAGATCTTTATAATGCTGAGGCCTACATTAACATAGATCTTTTATAATGCTGAGGCCTACATTAACTCAGATCTTTATAATGCTGAGGCCTACATTAACATAGATCTTTCGTAATGCTGAGGCCTACATTAACTCAGATCTTTATAATGCTGAGGCCTACATTAACATAGATCTTTACATTAAATGATCTTTGAGGCCTCAGATCTTTATAATTAACATTAACATAGATCTTTATAATGCTGAGGCCTACATTAACTAGACTTTATAATTAACATTAACAGATCTTTATAATGCTGAGGCCTACATTAACATAGATCTTTATAATGCTGAGGCCTACATTAACTCAGATCTTTATAATGCTGAGGCCTACATTAACTACATTAACATAGATCTTTATAATGCTGAGGCCTACATTAACATAGATCTTTGTAATGCTGAGGCCTACATTAACATAGATCTTTATAATGCTGAGGCCTACATTAACATAGATCTTTATAAGATCTTTGTAATGCTGAGGCCTACATTAACATTAACAGATCTTTATAATGCTGAGGCCTACATTAACATAGATCTTTATAATGCTGAGGCCTACATTAACAGGCCTACATTAACATAGATCTTTATAATGCTGAGGCCTACATTAACTTTATAAGATCTTTATAATGCTGAGGCCTACATTAACATAGATCTTTGTAATGCTGAGGCCATTAACTATAATGCTGAGGCCTACATTTAGATCTTTATAATGCTGAGGCCTACATTAACATAGATCTTTATAATGCTGAGGCCTACATTAACATAGATCTTTATAATGCTGAGGCCTACATTAACATAGATCTTTATAATGCTGAGGCCTACATTAACATAGATCTTTATAATGCTGAGGCCTACATTAACATAGATCTTTCATAATGCTGAGGTCTACATTAACTCAGATCTTTGTAATGCTGAGGCCTACATGAACTCAGATCTTTATAATGCTGAGGCCTACATTAACTCAGATCTTTGTAATGCTGAGGCCTACATTAACATAGATCTTTATAATGCTGAGGCCTACATTAACATAGATCTTTATAATGCTGAGGCCTACATTAACATAGATCTTTCGTAATGCTGAGGCCTACATTAACTCAGATCTTTATAATGCTGAGGCCTACATTAACATAGATCTTTCGTAATGCTGAGGCCTACATTAACTCAGATCTTTATAATGCTGAGGCCTACATTAACTCAGATCTTTATAATAGATCTTTATAATGCTGAGGCCTACATTAACATAGATCTTTATAATGCTGAGGCCTACATTAACTCAGATCTTTATAATGCTGAGGCCTACATTAACTCAGATCTTTATAATGCTGAGGCCTACATTAACATAGATCTTTATAATGCTGAGGCCTACATTAACATAGATCTTTATAATGCTGAGATCTAGATCTTTATAATGCTGAGGCCTACATTAACATAGATCTTTCATAATGCTGAGGCCTACATTAACTCAGATCTTTATAATGCTGAGGCCTACATTAACATCAGATCTTTATAATGCTGAGGCCTACATTAACATAGATCTTTATAATGCTGAGGCCTACATTAACTCAGATCTTTATAATGCTGAGGCCTACATTAACTCAGATCTTTATAATGCTGAGGCCTACATTAACATAGATCTTTGTAATGCTGAGGCCTACATTAACATAGATCTTTATAATGCTGAGGCCTACATTAACTCAGATCTTTGTAATGCTGAGGCCTACATTAACATAGATCTTTATAATCTACATTTGATCTTTGTAATGCTGAGGCCTACATTAACTCAGATCTTTATAATGCTGAGGCCTACATTAACTCAGATCTTTATAATGCTGAGGCCTACATTAACATAGATCTTTATAATGCTGAGGCCTACATTAACTCAGATCTTTATAATGCTGAGGCCTACATTAACATAGATCTTTATAATGCTGAGGCCTACATTAACATAGATCTTTATAATGCTGAGGCCTACATTAACATAGATCTTTATAATGCTGAGGCCTACATTAACATAGATCTTTATAATGCTGAGGCCTACATTAACATAGATCTTTATAATGCTGAGGCCTACATTAACTCAGATCTTTATAATGCTGAGGCCTACATTAACATAGATCTTTATAATGCTGAGGCCTACATTAACATAGATCTTTATAATGCTGAGGCCTACATTAACATAGATCTTTATAATGCTGAGGCCTACATTAACATAGATCTTTATAATGCTGAGGCCTACATTAACATAGATCTTTATAATGCTGAGGCCTACATTAACATAGATCTTTATAATGCTGAGGCATAGATCTTTACATTAACTAACAGATCTTTGTAGCCTACATTAACATCAGATCTTTGTAATGCTGATCTTTGTAATGCTGAGGCCTACATTAACATAGATCTTTGTAATGCTGAGGCCTACATTAACATAGATCTTTATAATGCTGAGGCCTACATTAACATAGATCTTTATAATGCTGAGGCCTACATTAACATAGATCTTTATAATGCTGAGGCCTACATTAACTCAGATCTTTTAACATTAACAGATCTTTATAATGCTGAGGCCTACATTAACTCAGATCTTTATAATGCTGAGGCCTACATTAACATAGATCTTTCATTAATGCTATAATGCTGAGGGCCTACATTAACTCAGATCTTTATAATGCTGAGGCCTACATTAACATAGATCTTTATAATGCTGAGGCCTACATTAACATAGATCTTTCGTAATGCTGAGGCCTACATTAACTCAGATCTTTATAATGCTGAGGCCTACATTAACTCAGATCTTTATAATGCTGAGGCCTACATTAACATAGATTTTTATAATGCTGAGGCCTACATTAACTCAGATCTTTATAATGCTGAGGCCTACATTAACTCAGATCTTTATAATGCTGAGGCCTACATTAACATAGATCTTTGTAATGCTGAGGCCTACATTAACATAGATCTTTCATAATGCTGAGGTCTACATTAACTCAGATCTTTGTAATTAACATTAACAGATCTTTATAATGCTGAGGCCTACATTAACATAGATCTTTCGTAATGCTGAGGTCTACATTAACATAGAGCTTTCGTAAAGCTTGCATGTGAGAGTGTAGAGGACAGTAAGTGTCTCTGAATATTTTATGCACAGACTTGAGCCACCTCTTAACCGTATAAGTCTCAAAGGTCCAAGGGCCCACACCGTGAATCTTAAAATAATATCTTAAGCTTTTTCATTGAGCATTTGTACCAGAGAAACTATAGCCAATTATCACGTAAGCTTCTTTCACTGTATTACACAAAACACTCTGGACCTCTTACCCTGCCCCCAGGACAGTGCAAATACAAGCCATTGGATGCCAATAATCACCCCAGGACCTGGTCAGTACACTTTCACCCGTATAATGCTTAACTGGCTGGGACGGCTGCCAAAACCCCTGGACGGACACGATAACATACTACAGTATATCATCTGCATAGTACAGTATAGACCACCAGACGAGTGCTCTTCAGAATTTCCCTTAAGTCAGCTGTAGAGTCTTGTCCCTGTATCTGGGCAAACTACAACCTTTCAGGAGGACATCACTCCTTTGTTCCCACTGTGTGAATAGACGGTTTGACTAACAATTCAATGATGAACGCAAAACACTTAATTGATTTTGACTAAATTATCTAAGGAGATTTATAATTGGCATGTTTCACTTTGTCTGCCCTGAGGGATACAACCAATGCTTATTTAAAAATATATATACACTGCTCAAAAAAACAAAGGAAACACTAAAATAACACATCCTAGATCTGAATGAATGATATATTCTTATTAAATACTTTTTTCTTTACATAGTTGAATGTGCTGACAACAAAATCACACAAAAATGATCAATGGAAATCAAATTTATCAACCCATGGAGGTCTGGGTTTGGAGTCACACTCAAAATTAAAGTGGAAAACCACACTACAGGCTGATCCAACTTTGATGTAATGTCCTTAAAACAAGTCAAAATGAGGCTCAGTAGTGTGTGTGGCCTCCAAGTGCCTGTATGACTTCCCTACAACGCCTGGGCATGTTCCTGATGAGGTGGCGGATGGTCTCCTGAGGGATCTCCTCCCAGACCCAGACCTGGACTAAAGCATCCGCCAACTCCTGGACAGTCTGTGGTGCAACGTGGCGTTGGTGGATGGAGCGAGACATGATGTCCCAGATGTGCTCAATTGGATTCAGGTCTGGGGAACGGGCGGGCCAGTCCATAGCATCAATGCCTTCCTCTTGCAGGAACTGCTGACACACTCCAGCCACATGAGGTCTAGCATTGTCTTGCATTAGGAGGAACCCAGAGCCAACCGCATCAGCATATGGTCTCACAAGGGGTCTGAGGATCTCATCTCGGTACCTAATGGCAGTCAGGCTACCTCTGGCGAGCACATGGAGGGCTGTGCGGCCCCCCAAAGAAATGCCACCCTACACCATGACTGACCCACCGCCAAACCGGTTATGCTGGAGGATGTTGCAGGCAGCAGAATGTTCTCCACGTCGTCTCCAGACTCTGTCACATGTGCTCAGTGTGAACCTGCTTTCATCTGTGAAGAGCACAGGGCACCAGTGGCGAATTTGCCAATCTTGGTGTTCTCTGGCAAATGCCAAACGTCCTGCACGGTGTTGGGCTGTAAGCACAACACCCACCTGTGGACGTCAGGCCCTCATACAACCCTCATGGAGTCTGTTTCTGACCATTTGATCAGACACATGCACATGTATGTGGAAAGGTCAAGGGGTCTGAATACTTTGCGAATGCACTGTACAGGGAGTACTAGTACCAGATAAATGTGCAGAGGTACGAAGTATTTGAGGTATATACAGTTGAAGTCGGAAGTTTACATAACTCGTTTTTCAACCACTCCACAAATTTCTCGTCAACAAACTATAGTTTTGGCAAGTCAGTTAGGACATCTACTTTGTGCATGACACAAGTAAGTTTTCCAACAATTGTTTACAGACAGATTATTTCACTGTATCACAATTCCAGTGGGTCAGAGGTTTACATACACTAAGTTGACTGTGCCTTTAAACAGCTTGGAAAATTCCAGAAAATGATGTTGTGGCTTTAGAAGCTCCTGATAGACTAATTGACATAATTTGAGTCAATTGGAGGTGTACCTGTGGATGTATTTCAAGGCCTACCTTCAAACTCAGTGCCTCTTTGCTTGGCATCATGGGAAAATCAAAAGAAATCAGCCAAGACCTCAGAAAAAAATTGTAGACCTCCACAAGTCTGGTTCATCCTTGGGAGCAATTTCCAAACGCCTGAAGGTACCACGTTCATCTGTACAAACAATAGTATGCAAGTATAAACCCCATGGGAAAAAGCAGCTGTCATACCACTCAGGAAGGAGACGCGCTCTGTCTCTTAGAGATGAATGTACTTTGGTGCGAAAAGTGCAAATCAATCCCAGAACAACAGCAAAGGACCTTGTGAAGATGCTGGAGGAAACAGGTACAAAAGTATCTATATCCACAGTAAAATGAGTCCTATTTATGCATTTAACCTTTATTTAACCAGGAAGGGCTCATTGAGATTTTAAATCTCTTTTTTAAGAGCGTCCTGGCCAAGATAGGCAGCACCAAGTCATTACAAAAATGACAAACATGAAAAACTACAAGTAATCTAGTCAACACCATAGAATTCACAAGAGTATAACAAAATCAAAAACAGCTAATTAAAAACATTGACAGGTCAGGGAATCAGTCTCAAGATCCTTCATCAGTGATTTTTTTTAAAAACAATCGGGACAAGTCCTATACAAAGTGCAGTGGTGCGTAATGGTTTTGCAGTTTAAAATAAATCTCAAAGTGCCATGGTAAAGGGTGTCAATTGATCTCAAACACTGAGCGGAAGCATTCATATATAAAATATCCCCATAGTCTAGTAAAGGCATAAATGTAGCTGATACTAGCCTGCTTCTGGCTTCAAACGAAAACAGGCCTTATTGCTAAAATGAAATCCCAATTTCAGATTCAATTTTTTTGTAAGTTGTTGAATATGCAATTTAAAAGAGAGGCCTGCATCAATTAAAATTACAAGATATTTATATGAGGTTACAACCTCAATCTCCTTGCCCTGACAGGTAGTTAAAGGTGAAAGGTTCAGTGGTATATTTCTTGCTTTAGAAAACACCATTAGTTTAGTTGTCAGTATTGAGGATAAGCTTCAATTGACACAAGGTATGTTGAACAGTATAAAAAGCAGTTAGCATGTTCTGGAAAGCTTTTGTAAGAGACAAGGCACAACAGTAAATAACAGTATCATCAGCATAAAAAAAAATGTTGCGCATTTTGGAAATGTTTGTCAAAATCATTTATATACATTGTAAATAAGAGAGGACCAAGTACAGAGCAGAACCTTGGGGCACACCATTAAAGACAGCCAATTTAACAGACAAGCCCATCAAATTGAGTGCACTGAGTTCTATCAGACAGATAGTTAGCAAACCATGCAACTGCATGCTCTGAAAGACCTACACTCTCTGCCTTAGTATAGCATGATCAACTGTATCAAAAGCCTTAGCGAGATCAATAAAAAGTGAGACACAGTGCTGTTTTTTGTCAAGGGCTTCAGTGGTATCATTTAAAACCTTCATGGCTGCTGTAATTGTGCTATGCTTCTTCCTGAAGCCCGATTGGTACATTGATAAAATAGAGTTAGTAAATAAAAACTCTTTTAGCTGTTCACTCACAAGGGTTTCAAGTATTTTCACCAGGGGTGATAGCTTTGAGATTGGCCTATAATTATTTAAAAGAGTTTGATCTCCCCCTTTGAAAAATTGGTAGGACAAATGCTGATTTCCCGATGTTCAGAAATTCCTTACATTCCAGGGTTAGATTGAACAGATATGTAAGTGGTCCTATATCGACATAACCTGAAAGGCCACTCAGCAAGGAAGAAGCCACTGCTCCAAAACTGCCATAAAAAAGCCAGACTACGGTTTGCAACTGCACATGCGGACAAAGATTGTACTTTTTGGAGAAATGTCCTCTCACCCAAATTATTGTGGGAAGCTTGTGGAAGGCTACCGAAACATTTGACCCAAGTTAAACAATTTAAAGGCAATGCTACCAAATACTAATTGAGTGTATGTAAACTTCTGAAACACTGGGAATGTGATTATTCTGACATTTCACATTCTTAAAATAAAGTGGTGATCCTAACTGACATAAGACAGGGAATTTCTACTAGGATTAAATGTCAGGAATTGTGAAAAAATAAATTTAAATGTATTTGGCTAAGGTGTATGTAAACTTCAACTGTATGTACTGTGCCTTCAGAAAGTATTACATTTAAGTCATTTAGCAGACGCTCTTATCCAGAGCGACTTACAAATTGGTGCTTTCACCTTATGACATCCAGTGGAACAGCCACTTTACAATAGTGCATCTAGGTCTTTTAAGGGGGAGAAGGATTACTTTATCCTATCCTAGGTATTCCTTAAAGAGGTGGGGTTTCAGGTGTCTCCGGAAGGTGGTGATTGACTCCGCTGTCCTGGCGTCGTGAGGGAGTTTGTTCCACCATTGGGGGGCCAGAGCAGCGAACAGTTTTGACTGGGCTGAGCGGGAACTGTACTTCCTCAGTGGTAGGGAGGCGAGCAGGCCAGAGGTGGATGAACGCAGTGCCCTTGTTTGGGTGTAGGGCCTGATCAGAGCCTGGAGGTACTGAGGTGCCGTTCCCCTCACAGCTCCGTAGGCAAGCACCATGGTCTTGTAGCGGATGCGAGCTTCAACTGGAAGCCAGTGGAGAGAGCGGAGGAGCGGGGTGACGTGAGAGAACTTGGGAAGGTTGAGAGAACTTGGGAAGGTATTCACACCCCTTGACTTTTTCCACATTTTGTTGTGTTACTAAGTGGGATTCAAATTGATTTAATTGTCTTTTTTTGTGTGAATTATTTACACAAAATACTCTGTCAAAGTGGAAGAAAAATTCTAACATTTTTTTTTATTAATAAAAAATAAACCACTAATATACACCTCTTTAAGGAATACCTAGGATAGGATAAAGTAATCCCTCTCACCCCCCCTCCCCCTGAAAAGATTTAGATGCACTACTGTCCCACTGGAGGTCATAAGGTGAATGCACCAATTTGTAAGTCGCTCTGGATAAGAGCGTCTGCTAAATGACTTAAATGTATCTTGATTAGAGAAGTATTCAACCCCCAGAATCAATACATGTTAAAATCATATTGGGCAGTGATTACAGCTGTGACTCTTTCTGGGTAAGTCTCTAAGAGCTTTCCACACCTGGATTGTACAATATTTTCCCATTATTATTTAAACAGATTCTTCAAGCTCTGTCAAGATGGTTGTTGATTATTGTTAGAAATACAAGTATTTTGGGCATTGTCAATTTAGTGTCTATATATAGTCTAGTGAGTGTGTGTAGGGTCAGTGCAGATCATTCCGGTACCATTAATTGACTACTTAGCAGTCTGGCTATTTAGCTGTCTTATGGCTTAGGGGTAGAAGCTGTCTCTGAGCATGTTGGTCTAAGAGCCAATGCTCTGGTACCGTTTGTGAGACGGTAGCAGAGCGAACAGTCTATGGATTGGATGGCTGGAGTCTTTGGTCATTTTTTGTCTCTTCCTCTGACACCACCTGATAGAGGTCCTGGATGACAGTAGTAGTTTAAAGAATAAAAATATATATATATATAAAATAAACTGTGGTGCAAATGAATGTTATAAACTTTTCATTCTATTTACAGTTATCGCATCAATTCAGGTCATTTATCGCAATATGGATTTCTGCACATATCGCCCAGCTCCCTGCCATAGCGTCTCTCCATGATAAGCATTATTCACAACAGCCATGATAAACAAAGCCATTGATGTTTTTATTTATTTATTTATTTCACCTTTATTTAACCAGGTAAGCAAGTTGAGAACAAGTTCTCATTTACAATTGCGACCTGGCCAAGATAAAGCAAAGCAGTTCGACACATACAACGACACAGTTACACATGGAGTAAAACAAACATACAGTCAATAATACAGTAAAAAAAAAAAAACAACAAGTCTATATACAATGTGAGCAAATTAGGTGAGAAGGGAGGTAAAGGCAAAAAAGGCCATGGTGGCAAAGTAAATACAATATAGCAAGTAAAACACTGGAATGGTAGTTTTGCAATGGAAGAATGTGCAAAGTAGAAATAAAAATAATGGGGTGCAAAGGAGCAAAATAAATAAATAAATTAAATACAGTTTGGAAAGAGGTAGTTGTTGGGCTAAATTATAGGTGGGCTATGTACAGGTGCAGTAATCTGTAAGATGCTCTGACAGTTGGTGCTTAAAGCTAGTGAGGGAGATAAGTGTTTCCAATTTAAGAGATTTTTGTAGTTCGTTCCAGTCATTGGCAGCAGAGAACTGGAAGGAGAGGCGGCCAAAGAAAGAATTGGTTTTGGGGGTGACTAGAGAGATATACCTGCTGGAGCGTGTGCTACAGGTGGGAGATGCTATGGTGACCAGTGAGCTGAGATAAGGGGGACTTTACCTAGCAGGGTCTTGTAGATGACATGGAGCCAGTGGGTTTGGCGACGAGTATGAAGCGAGGGCCAGCCAACGAGAGCGTACAGGTCGCAATGGTGGGTAGTATATGGGGCTTTGGTGACAAAACGGATAGCACTGTGATAGACTGCATCCAATTTGTTGAGTAGGGTATTGGAGGCTATTTTGTAAATGACATCGCCAAAGTCGAGGATTGGTAGGATGGTCAATTTTACAAGGGTATGTTTGGCAGCATGAGTGAAGGATGCTTTGTTGCGAAATAGGAAGCCAATTCTAGATTTAACTTTGGATTGGAGATGTTTGATATGGGTCTGGAAGGAGAGTTTACAGTCTAACCAGACACCTAAGTATTTGTAGTTGTCCACGTATTCTAAGTCAGAGCCGTCCAGAGTAGTGATGTTGGACAGGCGGGTAGGTGCAGGTAGCGATCGGTTGAAGGGCATGCATTTAGTTTTACTTGTATTTAAGAGCAATTGGAGGCCACGGAAGGAGAGTTGTATGACATTGAAGCTTGCCAGGAGGGTTGTTAACACAGTGTCCAAAGAAGGGCCGGAAGTATACAGAATGGTGTCGTCTGCGTAGAGGTGGATCAGAGACTCACCAGCAGCAAGAGCGACCTCATTGATGTATACAGAGAAGAGAGTTTGATGACGGTGCCTTATTTTATATGATAGAAGTTTATACAATTTTAAAAACATTACAATACATTTGCAGATTTCACAACACACTGTGTGCCCTCAGGCCCCTACTCTACCACTACCACATATCTACAGTACTAAATCCATGTGTATGTGTGTGTATAGTGCATATGTTCATGTGTGTGTCATTGACTAGACTGAGAGGTATTTTACTAACCAGCTCTGCTGCTGTTTTAAACATCAAAAGGAATGTGAGGCTATAGGCCACCACACCATGTTGGGAGATCTGAGTGACACCATGTTGGGAGATCTGAGTGACAGCTGAGGCTATAGCCCACCACACCATGTTGGGAGATCTGAGTGACAGCATGTTGGGAGATCTGAGTGACAGCTGAGGCTATTAGGCCACCACACCATGTTGGGAGATCTGAGTGACAGCATGTTGGGAGATCTGAGTGACAGCTGAGGCTATAGCCCACCACACCATGTTGGGAGATCTGAGTGACAGCTGAGGCTATAGCCCACCACACCATGTTGGGAGATCTGAGTGACAGCTGAGGCTATAGGCCACCACACCATGTTGGGAGATCTGAGTGACAGCATGTTGGGAGATCTGAGTGACAGCTGAGGCTATAGGCCACCACACCATGTTGGGAGATCTGAGTGACAGCTGAGGCTATAGCCCACCACACCACGTTGGGAGATCTGAGTGACAGCTGAGGCTATAGGCCACCACACCATGTTGGGAGATCTGAGACACCATGTTGGGAGATCTGAGTGGCAGCTGCCTGTTCTTACAGGTGGGCAGAAGCTTGTGGAGGAAAATAGTTTATCAGCCTGGGCGCTACTAAACATAACTGAGCACAGGAATGTTATTCTCTAGATCAAGTGATTTTGAAGGGGTTGAACTCCCCTCACCCCCTTCACACACACACACACACACACACACACACACACACACCCCCTCTCAAGCTCAAACAAGAGTAGAGTAGTATTCTTAGAAATACTGTATTTTCTGCTTGAGACCTCAAAAGTCTTGCTCTTCCTACAAGCATGTTTCATCAATGTATCCGATTGCATGTGCACGCTACAGTTTAAAAAAAATATATATATATATATATATACACACAAATATTTTATTAACTTTTATTGAATCAGGGGAGCCCAATTGAGAGCAGGATCTCATTTCCAATGGTGCCCTGGGTGGTGTACAATAGATGATCCAGTAGCCTACATGAAAAGGGTGTGTCTCAAATGTTTTTATTTATTTGCTTTTCGATTTCGATGACACAGTAAGCAGGTAGATCATTGCCTCCCAATCACATGTTTGAGCCATAACTTTGATTGAGGAATACTTGAAAAAGACAATGGACTATTCGGAGACATTTTGATGTTGGGAATAATAACTTGTAAACACAGTATTTGAAAGAAAAATCATGTAATAAATAGATTTTCTAATTCAATACAACATATGGACCTTAGCCTACTTGTTTGATGTAGTAGACTGCCATATCATCTTAAATGTCAGCTTTTGGTATGGATTTCAGACTCTGGCTCCAAATTCCCACAGGACTACATTAGACATTTCACTCCCATGACATCATGGAACTGTTTCACAGTGGTGCTTGCATAACACCAGCTTTTATTTCTATATGAAGAGTTTACTATATGCCATGACTGCATGGCAGATAGACTAGCTTTCACTAAAAGTTACCATTGCATCCTTACCAACTTCGAACGTTCCTGGTAGTCGATCTCACCCTGTCATATAACGTGTTTACAGAGAGAATCAGGTCATCAAAATAAAATGTCGAAATAAATACAGTTGCTTGCAACGTTGTACGGGTTATTGGGATACTTTCATGATGAACTGATATGGCTGGTCTTGGTGAGAATAGTTTGTGATGTGTTCTTTCAATAGGTTTCTGCTGTTAGAACTTTGATAAATAGGCGTAGTCTATCTAGTGCAATACATACAGCACGAAAACCTTCAACCCAATGACTGACCTTTGAAGAGTTGAAGTCTTCGGTGAGGGATAATTTTAGTAGGCTACTTTCAGCATTTACTTTTAGGTCATTCTAATCCAAGTGTCGGGTAGTTTACATAGTTACATTTAGGAAAGGGACCAAATACACGTTTTAGAGTGTTGTTTATTAGCGCCATGTTGGACTTACCTTTAATACTAATTCCAAGTCCTCCCACATCTTGCTTTGTAACTCTCACCGTGCGCTTAACGTTGGTGATCGTTTCTGGGACGGGAAAGGAGCTGAGGTTGGCTGGGTCTCCATTAATGTCAACGGCGGGAGTTGGGTTGGGTTTCGCTGGTTCTTCGGCGACCTCTCCGGGGCTCACGGTTAAAGTCTCCTCCGTAAGTGTGGCTAATACACGGATCCAACGGTCCACGGTAACTCGAAGTTCCAACAGTCCAGTTTTCTGTGCCTTCATCGCGGCAGCCATGTTCAACACATTCCTGGAATAACTCTATAGACGGGTTGGCAGTCGTGTAAAGAGATAGGGGTAAGGCAGGAGACCCAGCCCCCTCCTCCAACTCTCTCTCCTATTCCAAGATGTTATGCAATATCATACTCGAAAGTTAATTGAGCACAATTCTTTTCATTAATGAACAAAGTTGGTGCAGTGGGGCCAACATTTTTTGGGGACGATGAAAATAGTTAATTGGTCCTGGACTTTCATATTTCTTCATAAAAACCACAATAAAGTGTTAGAAATCATTCTATTGACAGACATCCCGATTTAGCATGAATCAAAGGCTGCAGTAGCCTACCAAATCAAACTACTCCTAACGATGTTTTTGATGGGTCAAATATTTTAATCTTATATTTTAATATTATTGACCATGGTTTAGGTTTGATGTTTTCTCTGATAATTTGTTTTATTGATATTGTAGCGAATTCGGGGTAGCCACAACCGGGACTCGGACACCAGTCCAGCAATTGTGGCTCCCGAGTGGCGCAGGTGTCTAAGGCACTGCATCTCAGTGCTAGAGGCATCACTATAAACCCTTGTTCGATCCATGCTGTATCACAGCTGGCCGTGATTGGGAGTCCCATAGTCGTTAGGGTTTGGCTGGGATAGGCCGTCATTGTAAATAAAAATGTGTTCTTAACTGACTTGACTAGTGAAATAGTCAAGTCAAGCCATTATACCCAAACCATTTGATGAGGTTGCTAGGTTATATAATATCCCCTTCCTTCAGGAGAGTGTCCTCATGCTTCTCTTTACCGAGTCGCTCACCATGCCCCTCCGATGGCCTCAAGTGCCATCCCGCTTCTGACACCAGTGTAGCGAATTCAGGGGGGGTAGTCCCAAACGGAACTCAAACCCAGGTCCAGCAACTGTCAAACCAACACCTTAACCAGCCACTAGGTGTTGGGTTAAGGTCACCACAATTTACTTTGTATTTTTTTATATATAACTAGGCAAGTCAGTTAAGAACTAATTCTTATTTACAATAACGGCCTACACCGGCCAAACCCTGTTGACACTGGGCCAATTGTGCACCGCCCTATGGAACTCCGAATCACGGCCGGTTGTGATACAGTCTGGATTCAAACCAGGGTGTCTGTAGTGACGCCTCAAGCACTGAAATGCAGTGACTTAGACCGCTGTGCCACTCGGGAACCACAATATCATGTTGTAACTTGTTCTTTACACTTGTATGAAACATACACAATTTGTATGATGTTGCATTGTATCTAATGGTGGTAGATCTAAATATCCCATTATCTTTAGCCAAAATGTATTACAATACAATCCCTCTTTAGTGATGATATTGAATTCTACCAGAGGGAAACTCTATATGATTCATTTACATTATAGCCTAATAGTCCACTACAGTTTTGCACCTCAAAAGGTTAAAGGAAAGACATGATATGTATCCCTTTTGTTTTAGTATATAAAAAACACATTCAATGAAGAAGGTGAAACATAGGCCTACTTTATAAAAGTGCTGAGAAATAGCAACTCAGTCCACTTTGAGATTAAAATTGCCAGTGTAATAGGATCATCAATAACCTATAAACTGTTTTATAGGAGACAACCATCCCAACCATCTCACTAGGCCAGAAACAGTACTCTTTTCACTATTAGACCACTATGGGCCCTGGTCAACAGTAGTGCACTATATAGGGAATAGGGAGCCATTTGGGATACAAACTCTATTGACCTCGTTCTTGGGCTCTTAGCATATGGCCCTTCCTCTAAAGAAGTTAACACCATGCTGTAGACGAGGATGTAGTATGGGGCTCTGAAACCTAATCAATAACAACCCTATCTGCCAATTACTCCGAAGAGCCTGAGGCAGACAAAATGTGAATTCCTGAGGGGTAAGGGGAGTGTGCTCTTAGTACAGAGAACAGAGGGTCCATACCAAATGGCACCCTATTCCCTGCACTTTTGGTCAGGGCCCTATAGGTTTCTGGTTGCTCTGGTCAAAAGTAGTGCATTATACATGCAGGTTGACGTTTATTGTCATGAGTCTTGTGCTGGAGGCAGAACTGCGCGATTTCCCCTTAGGTAGGTCAGCTGCAAAGTCAAAATTGACAATATTGTTCAAATTCATGAAAACAAAAATGTGCTTTTTAGTCTAAATTTAAGGTTTGGGTTATAGGCATTAGTCTTAGCAGTGTGGTTGAGTTTATGGTTCTGATTGTATGTATGACTTAGTGGCTGTGCCAGCTAGTGACTACTCTGCAGAGCTTCCTCCAGAACAAGATTCATGACGAAAAACGCTAACCTGCGCACCACAATACGGAATAGGGTTGCAATTTGGAACACAACAAGACAGTCGCGAGAAAGAAATGTCTGTCAAGCTATAGTCTAGCTGTAAATGCGCTGCATCTGTTACTAGGCAGCAGGTGAAACAGCACAGCAGTTACCCCGATTTAGAACGTGGAGCTTCAACCCGCATGTCTTTCCCTCTCTCTCTAGTTAATGTAGTTTTTTTGTACTGCTTTACACCCCTTACAAGGATACAGGAAGGAACTACACTAATGGAGTCCCTTCAAGTTGAATGCAGTCTACCTTTAACCCACGATACACATCGTGAGGAAAGTTTCCCGTAAAATAACTCCAATAGAACATCTGTCAGTGCAAAACACTTAGAAGCGTATTCTGTATATGGTTTCACCTATACATTTTTGGAAGGCTAATAATTTATACTTTGTGCTCACTGGCCCATAGCTCGTGATCTGTGGGAAATAGAAAATAAAAAGTAAGAAAGACACTGGGAAATACTTCGATGGAGTTCAATAGCTTTTTAGATCCTATTTCTTGGGGTTTTCAAGCCTTTGCCACCCTCTGGTGGTTGAACCTACCTATCGCGTGTGTCTCCACATACGTTTATGGTATCTTTACATAGGAGACTTGTATTTGCAATGTAAAGGTGAATGGGGAGGTTCCACCATGGTATTTTTAAATCAGTCAAGGGAATTGAACAAGTGCACACTTTGGGAGGAAGAAGAGAAAATTCAGAAGTAGCCAGGAAAAGCTAAATGTAGCCATGTGGGCTGACCTCTGACCTCAGCTACAACTACAATACTTTACATTTAAATAGATGTTGATGTTTTTTTAATGCAATACTGAAATGGGGAGACAGATGAAAGAATATGTGGATAAGGGTGGCCCCACCGCCAGGTGGTTTATGTAGTCTGGAGTCGACAAAACTTGGGCCCATATTCATAAAAGATAGTTGATTATGAACGCCGATCTAGGAGCAGTTTTGCCTTTTACACACACAGACACACACACACAGACATGAAATCAAAGCTCAGATATATACAGTTGAAGTCGGAAATTTACATACACTTAGGTTGGAGTCATTAAAACTCGCTTTTCAACCACTCCACACATTTCTTATTAACAAACTATAGTTTGGGCAAGTCGGTTAGCGCATCTACTTTGTGCATGACACAAGTAAGTTTTTCAACAATTGTTTACAGACAGAATATTTCACTTATAATTCACTGTATCACAATTCCAGTGGGTCAGAAGTTTACATACACTAAGTTGACTGTGTCTTTAAACAGCTTGGAAAATTCCAGAAAATGGTGTTGGGGCTTTAGAAGCTTCTGATAGGCTAATTGACATAAGTTGAGTCAATTGGAGGGTTACCTGTAGATGTATTTCAAGGCCTACCTTCAAACTCAGTGTCTCTTTGCTTGACATCATGGGAAAATCAAATGAAATCAGCCAAGACCTCTGAAAAAAATGGTAGACCTCCACAAGTCTGGTTCATCCTTCGGAGCAATTTCCAAATGTCTGAAGGTACCACGTTCATCTGTACAAACAATAGTGTGCAAGTATAAACACCATGGGACCACGCAGCCGTCATACCGCTCAGGAAGGAGACACGTTCTGTCTCCTAGAGATTAACGTACTTTGGTGCGAAAAGTGCAAATCAATCACAGAACAACAACAAAGGACCTTGTGAAGATGCTGGAGGAAACAGGTACAAAATTATCTATATCCACAGTAAAACGAGTCCTATATCGACATAACCTGAAAGGCCGCTCAGCAAGGAAGAAGCCACTGCTCCAAAACTGCCATAAAAAAGCCAGACTACGGTTTGCAACTGCACATGGGGACAAATATTGTACTTTTTGGAGAAATGTCCTCTGGTCTGCTGATTGGCCATAATGACCATTGTTATGTTTGGGGGAAAAAGGGGGATGCTTCCAAGCCGAAGAACACCATTCCAACAGTGAAGCACGAGGGAGACAGCATCATGTTGTGGGGGTGCTTTTCTGCAGGACTGGTGCACTTCAAAATAGATGACATCATGAGGGAAGAAAATAATGTGGATATATTGAAAGAATATCTTGAGACATTAGTCAGGAAGTTAAAGCTTGGTCGCAAATGGGTCTTCCAAATGGACAATGGCCCCAAGCATACTTCCTAAGTTGTGGCAAAATGGCTAAAGGACCACATAGTCAAGGTATTGGAGTGGCCATCACAAAGCCCTGACCTCAACCCTGTAGAAAATCTGTGGGGAGAATTGAAAAGGCGTGGGTGAGCAAGGAGACCTACAAACCTGACTCTGTCAGGAGGAATGGGCCAAAATTCACCCAACTTATTGTGGGAAGCTTGTGGAAGGTTACCCGAAATGTTTGACCCAAGTTAAACAATTTAAAGGCAACGCTACCAAATACTATTTGAGTGTATGTAAACTTCTGACCCACTGGGAATGTGATGAAAGAAATAAAAGCTGAAATCAATCATTATTTATATTTTTTATTTTGACATTTCACTTTCTTAAAATAAAGTGGTGATCCTAATTGACCTAAAACAGGGAATTTTTACTCTGATTAAATGTCAGGAATTGTGGAAAAAAACTAGTTTAAATGTATTTGGCTAAGGTGTATGTAAACCTTTGACTTCAACTGTACACCTAATCTCCAAAGGTAATTTAAATTAATCTGTTTGACGTGTAGATAGATCGATCTTAAAACAGACAGACAGACAGACAGACAGACCCACCCACCCACCCACCCCAGACCCACACATAACCCTCCAAAGTGGCGCAGCACTGCTTCTCAGTACTAGGGGCATCACTATAGACACCCTGGTTGGAATCCAGGCTGTATCCCCGCCGGCTGTGATTGGGAGTTCCATAGGGCGGTGCACAATTGGCCCAGTGTCGTCCAGGTTTGGCCAGTGTAGGCCGTCATTGTAAATAAGAATTTGTTCTTAACTGACTTGCCTAGTTAAGTAAATGTATGAAGCCTTTTTTGAGTTGTAGTTTTTTATAAAGTGAGACCCCACAATAATCTTCCCAGTTCTGACAATACAATTTACTGCTGCAGATCTGATATGTGTTAAAACACTGTGAAAAGGATTTGTTATTTGAAGACCTTGGCGATGTCATCTCTCGTGGAAAGACTACAAGTCTGACCAAATTACGCAAGATTTTAGTTCTGCGTTAACCAGCATTATGTGCAGGTGAAAATAGATTGACTAATAGTTACAGACAAGTACAGTAGAACATAAACTCAGCAAAGAAAGAAATGTCCTCTCACCGTCAACTGCGTTTATGTTCAGCAAACTTAACATCTGTAAATATTTCTATCCACATAACAGGATTCAACAACTGAGACATGAACTGAACAAGTTCCACAGATGTGTGACTGCCAGAAATGGAATAATGTGTTCCTGAACAAAGGGGGGGTCGAAATCAAAAGTAACAGTCAGTATCTGGTGTGGCCACCAGCTGCATTAAGTACTGCAGTGCATTTCCTCCTCATGGACTGCACCAGATTTGCCAGATCTTGCTGTGAGATGTTACATTTTTCAATTCAATTCAATTCAAATTTATTTATATAGCCCTTCGTACATTAGCCGATATCTCAAAGTGCTGTACAGAAACCCAGCCTAAAACCCCAAACAGCAAGCAATGCAGGTGTAGAAGCACGGTGGCTAGGAAAAACTCCCTAGAAAGGCCAAAACCTAGGAAGAAACCTAGAGAGGAACCAGGCTATGTGGGGTGGTCAGTCCTCTTCTGGCTGTGCCGGGTGGAGATTATAACAGAACATGGCCAAGATGTTCAAATGTTCATAAATGACCAGCATGATCCAATAATAATAAGGCAGAACAGTTGAAACTGGAGCAGCAGCACAGCCAGGTGGACTGGGGACAGCAATGAGTCATCATGTCAGGTAGTCCTGAGGCATGGTCCTAGGGCTCAGGTCCTCCGAGAGAGAGAAAGAAAGAGAGAATTAGAGAGAGCACACTTAAATTCACACAGGACACCGAATAGGACAGGAGAAGTACTCCAGATATAACAAACAGACCCTATCCCCCCGACACATAAACTACTGCAGCATAAATACTGGAGGCTGAGACAGGAGGGGTCAGGAGACACTGTGGCCCCATCCGAGGACACCCCCGGACAGGGCCAAACAGAAAGGATATAACCCCACCCACTTTGCCAGAGCACTGCCCCCACACCACTAGAGGGATATCTTCAACCACCAACTTACCATCCTGAGACAAGGCCGAGTATAGCCCACAAAGACCTCCGCCAAGGCACAACCCAAGGGGGGGCGCCAACCCAGACAGGAAGATCACATCAGTGACTCAACCCACTCAAGTGACGCACCCCTCCTAGGGACGGTATGAAAGAGCCCCAGTAAGCCAGTGACTCAGCCCCTGTAATAGGGTTAGAGGCAGAGAATCCCAGTGGAAAGAGGGGAACCGGCCAGGCACAGACAGCAAAGGCGGTTCGTTGCTCCAGAGCCTTTCTGTTCACCTTCACACTCCTGGGCCAGACTACACTCAATCATATGACCCACCGAAGAGATGAGTCTTCAGTAAAGACTTAAAGGTTGAGACCGAGTTTGCGTCTCTTACATGGGTAGGCAGACCATTCCATAAAAATGGAGCTCTATAGGAGAAAGCCCTGCCTCCAGCTGTTTGCTTAGAAATTCTAGGGACAATTAGGAGGCCTGCATCTTGTGACCGTAGCGTACGTGTAGATATGTACGGCAGGACCAAATCAGAGAGATAGGTAGGAGCAAGCCCATGTAATGCTTTGTAGGTTAGCAGTAAAACCTTGAAATCAGCCCTTGCCTTGACAGGAAGCCAGTGTAGGGAGACTAGCATTGGATTAATATGATCAAATTGTTTGGTTCTAGTCAGGATTCTAGCAGCCGTATTTAGCACTAACTGAAGTTTATTTAATGCTTTATCCGGGTAGCCGGAAAGTAGAGCATTGCAGTAGTCTAACCTAGAAGTGACAAAAGCTTGGATACATTTTTCTGCATCATTTTTGGACAGAAAGTTTCAGATTTTTGCAATGTTACGTAGATGGAAAAAAGCTGTCCTTGAAATGGTCTTGATATGTTCTTCAAAAGAGAGATCAGGGTCCAGAGTAACGCCGAGGTCCTTCACAGTTTTATTTGATACGACTGTACAACCATTAAGATTAATTGTCAGATTCAACAGAAGATCTATTTGTTTCTTGGGACCTAGAACAAGCATCTCTGTTTTGTCCGAGTTTAAAAGTAGAAAGTTTGCAGCCATCCACTTCCTTATGTCTGAAACACATGCTTCTAGCGAGGGCAATTTTGGGGCTTCACCATGTTTCATTGAAATGTACAGCTGTGTGTCATCCACATAGCAGTGAAAGTTAACATTATGTTTTCGAATGACATCCCCAAGAGGTAAAATATATAGTGAAAACAATAGTGGTCCTAAAACGGAACCTTGAGGAACACCGAAATTTACAGTTGATTTGTCAGAGGACAAACCATTCAGAGAGACAAACTGATATCTTTCCGACAGATAAGATCTAAACCAGGCCAGAACTTGTCCGTGTAGACCAATTTGGGTTTCCAATCTCTCCAAAAGAATGTGGTGATCGATGGTATCAAAAGCAGCACTAAGGTCTAGGAGCACGAGGACAGATGCAGAGCCTCGGTCTGATGCCATTAAAAGGTAATTTACCACCTTCACAAGTGCAGTCTCGGTGCTATGATAGGGTCTAAAACCAGACTGAAGCATTTCGTATACATTGTTTGTCTACAGGAAGGCAGTGAGTTGCTGCGCAACAGCCTTTTCTAACATTTTTGAGAGCAATGGAAGATTCGATATAGGCCGATAGTTTTGGATATTTTGTGGGTCAAGGTTTGGCTTTATTACTGCCACTTTTAGTGAGTTTGGTACACATCCGGTGGATAGAGAGACGTTTATTATGTTCAACATAGGAGGGCCAAGCACAGGAAGCAGCTCTTTCAGTAGTTTAGTTGGAATAGGGTCCAGTATGCAGCTTGAAGGTTTAGAGGCCATGATTATTTTCATCATTGTGTCAAGAGATATAGTACTAAAACACTTGAGCGTCTCTCTTGATCTTAGGTCCTGGCAGAGTTGTACAGACTCAGGACAACTGAGCTTTGAAGGAATACGCAGATTTAAAGAGGAGTCCGTAATTTGCTTTCTAATAATCATGATCTTTTCCTCAAAGAAGTTCATGAATTTATCACTGCTGAAGTGAAAGCCATCCTCTCTTGGGGAATGCTGCTTTTTAGTTAGCTTTGCGACAGTATCAAAAAGGAATTTCGGATTGTTCTTATTTTCCTCAATTAAGTTAGAAATACTGCACGGTACTCACTCTTCCGACAAGGTACCTGAAAGTTCCCGGACATTTCTGGGGGGGGAATGGCCCTAGCACTCACCCTCCAATCCAACAGGTCCCAGACTTGCTCAATGGGATTGAGATCTGGGCTCTTCACTGGCCATGGCAGAACACTGACATTCCTGTCTTGTAGGAAATCACACACAGAATGAGCTGTATGGCTGGTGGCATTGTCAGGCTGGAGGGTCATGTCAGGATGAGCCTGCAGGAAGGGTTCCACATGAGGGAGGAGGATGTCTTCCCTGTAATGCACAGCGTTGGGATTGCCTGCAATGAAAATATGCTCAGTCCGATGATGCTGTGACACACTGCCCTAGACCGTGATGGACCCTCCACCTCCAAATCGATCCTGCTCCAGATTACAGGCCTCGATGTAACGCTCATTCTTTCGACGATAAATGCGAATCCAATAACCAACAACCATGTTTGTTTTTTTCAGAGTCAGCATAAGGCGCTCGTCGATTCAGGCATGGCTGGTAATTTTGTCGACAGAGCGTTCGCCCTTAGTTTAGGGATCCCCATTATTCCTGTGGTTAGAGCTTTCCCTGTACACGCTCTGGATAGTCGACCATTAGGGTTAATCAGGGAAGCCACCATCTCCCTGACCATGGTGACGCAGGGGGGTCACGAGGAGAGAATCAGTCTCTTCCTCATTGACTCTCCTGTGTTTCCCGTGGTATTAGGCCTTCCCTGGTTGGCTCGTCATGACCTCACCATTTCATGGCAACAGAGGGCTCTCACGGGGTGGTCGCGAGAGTGCTCGGGGAGGTGTGTAGGGGTTTCCGTTGTGCACATTCCCCCAGAATATGCAGATTTGGCTCTCTCCTTCTCCCCATCGACGGGGGATTGTGCGATAAATCTCCTGGAAGACGCTACACTTCCCAGGAGTCACGTGTATCCCCTGTCGCAAGCGGAGACGGCAGCTATGGAGACATATGTTTCTGAATCCCTGTGTCAGGGGTACATTCGGTCCTCCACTTCACCCGCCTCCTCGAGTTTCTTTTTCGTGAAGAAGAAGGAGGGAGGTCTGCGCATTAACTATCGAGGTCTAAATCAAATTACGGTGAGGTACAGTTACCCGTTACCTCTCATCGCCACGGCGATTGAGTCAATGCACGTGGCGCACTTCTTCACTAAACTGGATCTCAGGAGTTCTTACAACCTGGTACGTATCCGGGAGGGAGACAAGTGGAAGACAGCGTTTAGTACCACCTCAGGGCATCATGAGTACCTCGTCATGCTGTACAGGTTGATGCATGCTCCATCAGTCTTCCAATCCTTTGTAGACAAGATTTTCAGGGACCTACACATGTAGGGTGTAGTGGTGTATATCGATGACATTCTGATATACTCCGCTACACGTGTCGAGCATGTGTCCTTGGTGCGCAGGGTACTTGGACGACTGTTCTTTCAGCAGGCCGTCTCCTTCCTAGGGTATCGCATTTTCACAGCCGTGCTTAATTGGCCGACTCCCACCACGGTAAAGGAGGTGCAGCGGTTTTTAGGGTTTGCCAATTACTACCGGAGATTTATCTGGGGTTTTGGGCAGGTGGCTGCTCCTATTACCTCACTGCTGAAGGGGGTCCTGTACGTTTGCAGTGGTAGACTGAGGCAGACAGGGCTTTTGGGCACCTAAGGGCTCTGTTTACCTCGGCTCCCGTGCTGGCCCATCCAGATCCCTCTTTGGCGTTCATAGTGGAGCTGGACGCATCCGAGACTGGGATAGGAGCTGTGCTCTCTCAGCGCTCGGGTACGCCACCGAAGCTTCGCCCCTGTGCTTTCTTCTCGAAGAAACTCAGCCCGACGGAGCGGAACTATGATTTGGGGGACCTGGCGCTGTTGGCTGTGGTTAAAGCTTTGAAGGCGTGGAGACATTGGCTTGAGGGGGCTAAACACCCTTTCCTCATCTGAACTGACCACCGCAACCTGGAGTACATCCGGGCAGCGAGGAGACTGAATCCTCGTCAGGCAAGGTGGGCCATGTTCTTTACCCATTTTGTGTTAACCCTGTCCTACAGACCAGGTTCCCAAAATGTGAAAGCAGACGCACTCTCCTGGCTGTATGACACAGAGGAGCGGCCCATGGATCAGACTCCCCAACTCCCGGCCTCCTGCCTGCTAGCGCCGGTCGTGTGGGAGCTGGACCCGGACATTGAGCAGGCGTTACATATAGAGCCCACTCCCTTTCAGTGTCCCGTCGCGCATCTGTACGTTCCGTCTACTGTCCGTGACCAGTTGATCTATTGGGCCCACACGTCATCCTCCTCTGGTCATCCGGTGATCGTTCGGACGGTGTGCTGTCTGAGTGGGAAAAACTGGTAGCCTACCTTGGCAAAGGACGTGAGGGTTTATGTTTCCTCCTGCTCGGTGTGCGCCCAGTGTAAGGCTCCTAGACACCTGCCCAGAGGTAAGCTATATCCCTTACCCGTTCCACAACGGCCTTGGTCACACCTGTCGGTGGATTTTCTGACCGATCTTCCTCCCTCACAGGGAAACACCATGATCCTGGTCGTTGTGGATTGTTTCTCGAAGTCCTGTTGTCTCCTCCCTTTGCCCGGTATCCCTACGGCCCTACAGACTGCGGAGGCCTTATTTACACAAGTCTTCCGGGCACTACGGGGTGCCTGAGGATATAGTGTCTGATCGAGGTCCCCAGTTCACTTCGAGAGTCTGGAGAGCGTTCATGGAACGTCTGGGGGTCTCAATCAGCCTCACCTCAGGTTCTCACCCCGAGAGTAACGGGCAGGAAGAGAGAGTCAACCAGGATGTGGGCAGGTTTCTGCGGTCTTATTGCCAGGACCGGACGGGGGAGTGGGCGGCGTTCATAACCTGGGCCGTGATGGCACAGAACTCACTCCGCCACTCCTCCACTAACCTCTCCCCCTTTCCGTGCGTATTGGGGTACCAGCCTGTTCTGGCACCGTGGCATCAGAGTCAAACCGAGGCTCCTGCGTTGGACGACTGGTTCAGGCGCGCAGAGGAGACATGGGAAGCCGCCCATGTCCACCTCCAGCGGGCTGCGCTGCGACAAAAAACCAGCGCGGACCGTCGCCGCAGTGAGGCCCGGTGCGAACCGGGTCTGGCTCTTGACCTGAAACTTGCCCCTCCACCTGCCCTACCGGAAGCTTGGCCCGCGGTTTGAAGGGTCATTCAAAGTCCTGAAGAGAGTGAACAAGGTGTGTTACAGGTTACAGCTTCCCCCCGATTACCGTATTAACCCCTCGTTCCATGTGTCTCTCCTCAGGCCGGTGGTGGTTGGTCCACTCCAGGAGTCTGAGGTAAGGAAGGTTCCTCCACCCCCTCTGGACATCGAGAGGGTGTCCTGGCGTACTCCGTTCGTCCCATCCTGGATTCGAGGCGTCGGGATTCGAGGCGTCGGGCCTTCTGTACCTCGTGGAGTGGGAGAGGTACATACCGGAGGAGAGGTGGTGGGTTCCGGTGGCGGACGTGTTGGACCATGAAATGCTGCGGGAGTTCCACCGCTTCCGGCCCGATTGCCCTACGCCTCGCTCTCCGGGTCTTCCCCGAGGCCGGTGTCATCGCGTGGCTCCAAGGAGGGTACTGGCACGACTTCCGCCAAAGTTGTACCCTCTCCTTGTTCGGGCGGCATTCGGCGGACGACGTCACTGGTCTTCTAGCCATCGCTGCTCCATTTTTCATTGTTCTATTTGTTTTGTCTTGTTCCCCGCACACCTGATTTACATTCCCTAATCACAGTCTTTGTTTTGTGTTTATTGTATCGCACCAGTCTGGTTTTTTCACCCTGGGCATTGCCTGTACCCTATTGGGGAAATTTTGGTGAAACTTATGGTTGTATTCTTGATGGTATTTTGAGCTTGTCACTTTTGCCGGTTGGCATGAGCTGTTTGCGCTCGTCTATTATTGCTAATGGCAAATAAAGTCACCTGATCACCTATCTCTGCTCTCCTGCATTTGACTCAAATGACCAGCAGCGAAAACCCTGACAGTATCAAATGATCTATCTAAGTGGACAATGCTGTTTGATTTGAGTAGCACATACAACAATGGAATTATGACATTCTTTGACCATATAACCTGCTCTTCATGCATCTGTCATACTGCTGCTTCTTCGTAATGTGTATGGCAGGTGGCCACCCCAAGCCATTCTAAAGGATCCAATCTAATATTCCTAAAAGCTGCAATGAATGGAATACCTGCAGGGTTCATAAGACTCGTAGACACAACAAAGTGTGTAGATACAAACACATACTTGAGTGTTAACTGTATTGATCCATATAAACACACATGCACATCAGTTGACTGTGATTTTGTGTGTGTTGCATTGGTGGTGGTAGTAGTAGTGAGGTGGTGGTGGTAGAGGACAGTTGGGGATGGTCTGCTGATTCATTTCAAATCCCCCTCCACCCTCTCCAGATATGCCATATGGGCCAGTGTGTCCATTTGAGGTGACGGCTGGCAGCCTGGCCTGCTACCCCCATCCCCAGCAGCCTGTCAGGGAGGGTGGTGGATGGAGGGTGGAGGGGGCTTCTGCCTGCCTGATTCATACAGGGTTACACAGACCCAATTTCAGATTAATACCGTCCCTATACTGTATATAGTGCTTACATTACATTACTTTTTTAGTCTTTTTTTAAGTCTTTTTTAAATTGAACCTTAAGAAAAAAAAAATGTTTTTAAAGGACAGCCTACCCTATGGGATTCCCAATCACAGACAGATGTGATACAGCCTGGATTTGAACCAGGGACTGTAGTGATACCTCTTGCACTGAGATGCAGTGCCTTAGACCGCTGCGCCATTCAGGAGCCCTTTACAGTACATTGCAGTACCTTATGTTACTTTACAGTACTTTACATTTGTTTACATTATTTTATATTGCTTTACAGTACTGTAAATTACTTTACATTTCAATTAGTTGTAACAAATTGGGGTGGGCAGGTTAGGGCCGACTCACCCCATCCACTTACCAATATGTACTTACCCACCCGGTTGACTCGAGTCGTGAGTGAGACTTTGGGTGAGAACGAGGGTGTCAAGTGACAGCGCGAGGTCAGGGCGGCTGCACCTTCTGCTGTATAACTCTGTCCTCTATTGTCCCCGCGGTGTTCGGTTGATCTCATTATTTCCTCTGTCTTTTTCTTCCTGAATAATGTAAAGGTATATATATGCATGAGGATAGAGGGAGGAGCTACGTAATGGGCTATCTCTCTCTCTGTCTGGGCCATGGATTTTGTAATCCCTACTGTCTGTCTGTCTGGGGGTCCCTCTCCCCCCTACTAATGATATGGATGCTCTCTGCACTTTCTCATACTGATGGGGTACTTGCGGGATTTGGTGTGTGTTTCCACATGCATGTTTAAGGGTAGGGATGTTTGTGTGTATGTCAAGACTGATGGTGTGTGTGTGAGCGTGCGCATGTTGAGGGTGATGCCAGTGCTGGTGTATGTGTGTGTGTGTGTTGAAGGTCGTGGGGGGCTTTACTCTAGAGAATGAACACAGCGTCTGCCGCGTGACCCCTCTTACACCGACTGTTTCCTGAGCTCAGCTGATAAGCGTGCCGCCGTGTGGCCCCAACAAGCAAAGGGAGAAGAAAGAGGTGGAGGAAGACCAGTAAAAGACAAGTGGACAGCAGGCTCAGGGTCACTGAATGACGACCACATTAACTATTACAATGGCCTCCCAAACCCCCTAAACCATGGCCTTGGCCCTAACCCCACAGAATCGGCCCTGGGTCGGCCCGGGTTAAGAGTCACCGGGCCAGGGCCGGCCAGTCAGTCAGCTGTCAGTAGGAGCAGGAAGTGTGGCAGGGTGAACAGTTATTTTTCAGGGCGTGCGATCTGCCAGGTCACCCACAGGCTGCAGCAGACCTGCTGGTGTGTGATTAAGGGAACGGTAACAAAGATGCAGAGGCCAGCTGTCACACACAGGGCAATAATGACGGGCAAATCCCGGCCGTCTGACTCTGCTCTCTTAGCTTCACTCTTGGACTCTAACCAGCTTTTGTTAACGTGTCACAAACTTGTTTTAGTAGGGTTTTAGGTGCTGTTTAGTTACTCTACTGAAACATGTTTTACTAGGGGTTTTAGGTACTGTTTAGTTACTCTACTGAAACTTGTTTTACTAGGGGTTTTAGGTGCTGTTTAGTTACTCTACTGAAACTTGTTTTACTAGGGGTTTTAGGTGCTGTTTAGTTACTCTACTGAAACTTGTTTTACTAGGGGTTTTAGGTGCTGTTTAGTTACTCTACTGAAACTTGTTTTACTAGGGGTTTTAGGTGCTGTTTAGTTACTCTACTGAAACTTGTTTTACTAGGGGTTTTAGGTACTGTTTAGTTACTCTACTGAAACATGTTTTACTAGGGGTTTTAGGTACTGTTTAGTTACTCTACTGAAACTTGTTTTACTAGGGGTTTTAGGTACTGTTTAGTTACTCTACTGAAACTTGTTTTAGTAGGGGTTTTAGGTGCTGTTTAGTTACTCTACTGAAACATGTTTTACTAGGGGTTTTAGGTACTGTTTAGTTACTCTACTGAAACATGTTTTACTAGGGGTTTTAGGTACTGTTTAGTTACTCTACTGAAACATGTTTTAGTAGGGGTTTTAGGTGCTGTTTAGTTACTCTACTGAAACATGTTTTACTAGGGGTTTTAGGTACTGTTTAGTTACTCTACTGAAACTTGTTTTACTAGGGGTTTTAGGTACTGTTTAGTTACTCTACTGAAACTTGTTTTACTAGGGGTTTTAGGTGCTGTTTAGTTACTCTACTGAAACTTGTTTTACTAGGGGTTTTAGGTACTGTTTAGTTACTCTACTGAAACTTGTTTTACTAGGGGTTTTAGGTACTGTTTAGTTACTCTACTGAAACATGTTTTACTAGAGGTTTTAGGTACTGTTTAGTTACTCTACTGAAACTTGTTTTACTAGGGGTTTTAGGTGCTGTTTAGTTACTCTACTGAAACTTGTTTTAGTAGGGGTTTTAGGTGCTGTTTAGTTACTCTACTGAAACTTGTTTTACTAGGGGTTTTAGGTGCTGTTTAGTTACTCTACTGAAACATGTTTTACTAGGGGTTTTACGTACTGTTTGGGAGAATATGATTTGGGAGAATATAATTAGAAAACTCTTAAACTGCTTGTTTATGTTCAGAGTGGCTAGACAGTGTCTACAACAAGCAGTGTGCTCTTGTGCTCGGAAGTTGAACTTGTAAACAATATATCATCCCTTCATTCAACCCATTGATTAGTATTTTCAGTGGTGTAAAGTACTTAGGTAAATATATTTTAAAGTACTACTTAAATATTTTTTGGGGGGTATCTGTACTTTTTATATATAGTACTCACCTAAAATACTTGTTACATTTTGAATGCTTAGCAGGACATGAAAATGGTCCAATTCAAGCACTTATGAAGAGAACATCCCTGGTCATCCATACCCCCTCTGATCTGGCGTACTCACTAAACACAAATGCTTCGTTTTTAAATTGTTTGAGTGTTGTAGTGTGCCCCTGGCTATCCGTCAATTTAAAAAACAAGAAAATCGTCCCATCCTGTTTGCCTATTATAAGGAAATGATTTAAACTTTTACTTTTGATACTTAAGTATGTTTAAAACCAAATACTTTTAGTATTTTACTCAAGTAGAATTTTACTGGGTGATTTTCACTTTTGTTGAGTCATTTTCTATTAAGGTATCTTTACATTTACTCAAGTATGACAATTGGGTACTTTTTCCAAAACGCAATATTTTTGTGTTATGATACTCTGCTTTCTCATGGTTTGGTGACATGTAATTCCAACATGGTGTGATAATTTGAACTATCAAACCCAATTTTGAACTTCATACATCATAGTTTTTCTTAACCTGTTCCCTAGTCATCTCTTCATCTGTTCCCTAGTCATCTCTTCATCTGTTCCCTAGTCATCTCTTAACCTGTTCCCTAGTCATCTCTTCATCTGTTCCCTAGTCATCTCTTCATCTGTTCCCTAGTCATCTCTTCATCTGTTCCCTAGTCATCTCTTCATCTGTTCCCTAGTCATCTCTTCATCTGTTCCCTAGTCATCTCTTCATCTGTTCCCTAGTCATCTCTTCATCTGTTCCCTAGTCATCTCTTCATCTGTTCCCTAATCATCTCTTCATCTGTTCCTGTAACGGCGTTCTTCGTTTGTAGAAAGAGAGTCGGACCGAAATGCAGCGTGGTGGTTACTCATGTTACTTTAATGAAGAAAACGAAACGATACATGAAATAACTATAAAGACAAAACAACAAACGGAACGTGAAACTTATTACAGCCTATCTGGTGAATACAACACAAAGACAGGAACAATCACCCACCAAATACAAAGTGAACTCAGGCTACCTAAATACGGTTCCCAATCAGAGACAACGAGAATCACCTGACTCTGATTGAGAATCGCCTCAGGCAGCCAAGCCTATACAACACCCCTAATCAGCCGCGATCCCAAATACTACAAACCCCAATACGAAAAACAACATATAAACCCATGTCACACCCTGGCCTACCCAAACATATAATGAAAACACAAAATACAATGACCAAGGCGTGACAGAACCCCCCCCCCCCTAAGGTGCGGACTCCCGGACGCACCTCAAAACCATAGGGAGGGTCCGGGTGGGCGTCTGTCCATGGTGGCGGCTCCGGCTCGGGACGTGGACCCCACTTCATTAAAGTCATAGTTCCTCCTTCGTCCTGGGATAATCCACCCTCGCCGCCGACCATGGCCTAATAGTCCTCACCCAGATCCCCACTGGACTGAGGGGCAGCTCGTGACTGAGGGGCAGCTCGGGACAGAGGGGCAGCTCGGGACAGAGGGGCAGCTCGGGACAGAGGGGCAGCTCGGGACAGAGGGGCAGCTCGGGACAGAAGCAGCCCGGGACTGAGGGGAAGCCCAGTACTGAGAGGAAGCCCAGTACTGAGAGGAAGCCCAGTACTGAGAGGAAGCCCAGTACTGAGAGGAAGCCCAGGCAGGTAGTAGGCTCCGGTAGATCCTGGCTGGCTGGCGGATCTGGAAGATTCTGGTTGACTAGCAGATCTGGAAGATTCTGGTTGACTGGCAGATCTGTAAGAGACTGGTTGACTGGCAGATCTGGAAGAGTCTGGTTGACTGGCAGATCTGGAAGAGACTGGTTGACTGGTAGATCTGGAAGATTCTGGTTGACTGGCAGATCTGGAAGATTCTGGTTGACTGGCAGATCTGGAAGATTCTGGTTGACTGGCAGATCTGGAAGAATCTGGTTGACTGGCGGATCTAGCTGCTCTATGCAGACTGACAGCTCTGACTGCTCCATGCAGGCTGACAGCACCCTGCAGACTGGCAGCTCTTTGCAGACTGGCAGCTCTGGCTGCTTCATGCAGGCTGACAGCACCCTGCAGACTGGCAGCTCTCTGCAGACTGGCAGCTCAGGCTGCTTCATGCAGACTGACAGCTCTGACTGCTCCATGCAGGCTGACAGCACCCTGCAGACTGACAGCTCTCTGCAGACTGGCAGCTCTTTGCAGACTGACATCTCTGGCTGCTTCATGCAGACTGACAGCTCCTTGCAGACTGACAGCTCCCTGCAGACTGGCAGCTCTTTGCAGACTGACAGCTCTCTGCAGACTGGCAACTCTTTGCAGACTGACAGCTCTGGCTGCTTCATGCAGACTGACAGCTCTCTGCAGACTGGCAGCTCAGGCTGCTCCGAACAGGCAGGAGACTCCGACAGCGTAGGAGGGAAGGAAGGCTCTGGCTGTGTTGAACAGGCGGGAGACTCCAACAGCGCAGGAGAGGAGACAGGCTCTGGCTGCGCTGAACAGGCGGGAGACTCCGACAGCGTAGGAGGGAAGGAAGGCTCTGGCTGTGCTGAACAGGCGGGAGACTCTGACAGCGTAGGAGGGAAGGAAGGCTCTGGCTGTGTTGAACAGGCGAGGCGCACTGAAGGCCTGGTGCGTGGTGCTGGAACTGGTGCTACAGGATCGAGGACACGCACAGGAAGCCTGGTGCGGGGAGCTGCTACCGGAGGACTGGTGTGTGGAGGTGGCTCTGGATAGACCGGACCAGCTGCTACCGGAGGACTGGTGTGTGGAGGTGGCTCTGGATAGACCGGACCGTGCAGGCGCACTGGAGCTCTTGAGCACCGAGCCTGCCCAAGCTTACCTGGCTCGATGCCCACTCTAGCCCGGCCAATACGAAGGGCTGGTTACCGCACCGGGCTATGCCCCGCACTGAAACACCGTGTGCTCCATAGCATAACACGGTGTCTGCCCGGTCTCTCTAGCCCACCGGAAAGCACAGGGAGTTTGCGCAGGTCTCCTACCTGGCATAGCCATACTCCCTGTAAGTCCCCCCCCCAATAATTTTTTGGGGTTGCTTTTCGGGCTTCCTTGCCAACCGTGTTCCCTCGTATCGTCGGCTCCTATCTCCTGCTGCCTCTGCTTCCTCCTTGGGGCGGCGATATTCACCAGGCTGAGCCCAGGAACCTCTTCCGTCTAATATCATCTCCCAAGACCAGAAGTCCTTATATTGCTGCTCCTCACAATTAACAGGGAGAGTAGGCTCAGGTCTGACTCCTGACTCAGCCACTCTCTCTCTGCGCCCTCCCCCAATAAATATTTGGGGGTTACTTTCGGTTTTCGCTCTGCGCCGCCGTGTTTTCCTTTTCAACTCCATTCGTCTATAGCCCTCGTCACACTGTTCCAGCGAATCCCAGTAGGGCTCCTGCACTCTCTCTGGGTCGGCCGCCCACCTGTCGATTTCTTCCCACGTCATATACTCCATGCCATTGCTGTCCATAACGTCCTCCCTTCGTTGCTCCTGCTGCCTGTTACCACGCCACTCGGTCCGTGTGTGGTGGGTGATTCTGTAACGGCGTTCCTCGTTTGTAGAAAGAGAGTCGGACCGAAAGTCAGCGTGGTGGTTACTCATGTTACTTTAATGAAGAAAACGAAACGATACATGAAATAACTATAAAGACAAAACAACAAACGGAACGTGAAACTTATTACAGCCTATCTGGTGAATACAACACAAAGACAGGAACAATCACCCACCAAATACAAAGTGAACTCAGGCTACCTAAATACGGTTCCCAATCAGAGACAACGAGAATCACCTGACTCTGATTGAGAATCGCCTCAGGCAGCCAAGCCTATACAACACCCCTAATCAGCCGCGATCCCAAATACTACAAACCCCAATACGAAAAACAACATATAAACCCATGTCACACCCTGGCCTACCCAAACATATAATGAAAACACAAAATACAATGACCAAGGCGTGACAGTTCCCTAGTCATCTCTTCATCTGTTCCCTAGTCATCTCTTCATCTGTTCCCTAGTCATCTCTTCATCTGTTCCCTAGTCATCTCTTCATCTGTTCCCTAGTCATCTCTTCATCTGTTCCCTAGTCATCTCTTCATATGTTCCCTAGTCATCTCTTCATCTGTTCCCTAGTCATCTCTTCATCTGTTCCCTAGTCATCTCTTCATCTGTTCCCTAGTCATCTCTTCATCTGTTCCCTAGTCATATCTTCATCTGTTCCCTAGTCATCTCTTCATCTGTTCCCTAGTCATCTCTTCATCTGTTCCCTAGTCATCTCTTAATCTGTTCCCTAGTCATCTCTTCATATGTTCCCTAGTCATCTCTTCATCTGTTCCCTAGTCATCTCTTCATCTGTTCCATAGTCATCTCTTCATCTGTTCCCTAGTCATCTCTTAATCTGTTCCCTAGTCATCTCTTAACCTGTTCCCTAGTCATCTCTTCATCTGTTCCCTAGTTATCTCTTCATCTGTTCCCTAGTCATCTCTTCATCTGTTCCCTAGTCATCTCTTCATCTGTTCCCTAGTCATCTCTTCATCTGTTCCCTAGTCATCTCTTCATCTGTTCCCTAGTCATCTCTTCATCTGTTCCCTAGTCATCTCTTCATCTGTTCCCTAGTCATCTCTTCATCTGTTCCCTAGTCATCTGTTCCCTAGTCATCTCTTCATCTGTTCCCTAGTCATCTCTTAACCTGTTCCCTAGTCATCTCTTCATCTGTTCCCTAGTCATCTCTTCATCTGTTCCCTAGTCATCTCTTCATCTGTTCCCTAGTCATCTCTTCCCTAGTCATCTCTTCATATGTTCCCTAGTCATCTCTTCATCTGTTCCCTAGTCATCTCTTCATCTGTTCCCTAGTCATCTCTTCATCTTTTCCCTAGTCATCTCTTCATCTGTTCCATAGTCATCTCTTCATCTGTTCCCTAGTCATCTCTTCATCTGTTCCCTAGTCATCTGTTCCCTAGTCATCTCTTCATCTGTTCCCTAGTCATCTCTTCATCTGTTCCCTAGTCATCTCTTCATCTGTTCCCTAGTCATCTCTTCATCTGTTCCATAGTCATCTCTTCATCTGTTCCCTAGTCATCTCTTAATCTGTTCCCTAGTCATCTCTTAACCTGTTCCCTAGTCATCTCTTCATCTGTTCCCTAGTTATCTCTTCATCTGTTCCCTAGTCATCTCTTCATCTGTTCCCTAGTCATCTCTTCATCTGTTCCCTAGTCATCTCTTCATCTGTTCCCTAGTCATCTCTTCATCTGTTCCTAGTCATCTCTTCATCTGTTCCCTAGTCATCTCTTCATCTGTTCCCTAGTCATCTCTTCATCTGTTCCCTAGTCATCTGTTCCTAGTCATCTCTTCATCTGTTCCCTAGTCATCTCTTAACCTGTTCCCTAGTCATCTCTTCATCTGTTCCCTAGTCATCTCTTCATCTGTTCCCTAGTCATCTCTTCATCTGTTCCCTAGTCATCTCTTCCCTAGTCATCTCTTCATATGTTCCCTAGTCATCTCTTCATCTGTTCCTAGTCATCTCTTCATCTGTTCCCTAGTCATCTCTTCATCTTTTCCCTAGTCATCTCTTCATCTGTTCCTAGTCATCTCTTCATCTGTTCCTAGTCATCTGTTCCCTAGTCATCTCTTCATCTGTTCCCTAGTCATCTCTTCATCTGTTCCCTAGTCATCTCTTCATCTGTTCCCTAGTCATCTCTTCATCTGTTCCCTAGTCATCTCTTCATCTGTTCCCTAGTCATCTCTTCATCTGTTCCCTAGTCATCTCTTCATCTGTTCCCTAGTCATCTCTTCATCTGTTCCCTAGTCATCTCTTCATCTGTTCCCTAGTCATCTGTTCCCTAGTCATCTCTTCATCTGTTCCCTAGTCATCTCTTAACCTGTTCCCTAGTCATCTCTTCATCTGTTCCCTAGTCATCTCTTCATCTGTTCCCTAGTCATCTCTTCATCTGTTCCCTAGTCATCTCTTCCCTAGTCATCTCTTCATCTGTTCCCTAGTCATCTCTTCATCTGTTCCCTAGTCATCTCTTCATCTGTTCCCTAGTCATCTCTTCATCTTTTCCCTAGTCATCTCTTCATCTGTTCCCTAGTCATCTCTTCATCTGTTCCCTAGTCATCTCTTCCCTAGTCATCTCTTCATCTGTTCCCTAGTCATCTCTTCATCTGTTCCCTAGTCATCTCTTCATCTGTTCCCTAGTCATCTCTTCATCTGTTCCCTAGTCATCTCTTCATCTGTTCCCTAGTCATCTCTTCATCTGTTCCATAGTCATCTCTTCATCTGTTCCCTAGTCATCTCTTCATCTGTTCCCTAGTCATCTCTTAACCTGTTCCCTAGTCATCTCTTAATCTGTTCCCTAGTCATCTCTTCATCTGTTCCCTAGTCATCTCTTAATCTGTTCCCTAGTCATCTCTTCATCTGTTCCCTAGTCATCTCTTCATCTGTTCCCTAGTCATCTCTTCATCTGTTCCCTAGTCATCTCTTCATCTGTTCCCTAGTCATCTCTTCATCTGTTCCCTAGTCATCTCTTCATCTGTTCCCTAGTCATCTCTTCATCTGTTCCCTAGTCATCTCTTCATCTGTTCCCTAGTCATCTCGTCATCTGTTCCCTAGTCATCTCTTCATCTGTTCCCTAGTCATCTCTTAACCTGTTCCCTAGTCATCTCTTCATCTGTTCCCTAGTCATCTCTTCATCTGTTCCCTAGTCATCTCTTCATCTGTTCCCTAGTCATCTCTTCATCTGTTCCCTAGTCATCTCTTCCCTAGTCATCTCTTCCCTAGTCATCTCTTCATCTGTTCCCTAGTCATCTCTTCATCTGTTCCCTAGTCATCTCTTCATCTTTTCCCTAGTCATCTCTTCATCTGTTCCCTAGTCATCTCTTCATCTGTTCCCTAGTCATCTCTTCATCTGTTCCCTAGTCATCTCTTCATCTGTTCCCTAGTCATCTCTTCCCTAGTCATCTCTTCCCTAGTCATCTCTTCATCTGTTCCCTAGTCATCTCTTCATCTGTTCCCTAGTCATCTCTTCATCTTTTCCCTAGTCATCTCTTCATCTGTTCCTAGTCATCTCTTCATCTGTTCCTAGTCATCTCTTCATCTGTTCCCTAGTCATCTCTTCATCTGTTTCCTAGAATAGTATAGGCTCTGTGCTGTTGATGGAGATGATGAAGATAGATCTGGAGATTGAGGGGATGCCTGTTCCCTTCTAGAAGATTTAAAGATAAGCATATAAATGCAGTTGTGACAACCTCCCTTTCTCCCTCCCTCGCGTTCTCTCTCTTGCTCTCTTCCGCTCTCTCACTCTCTCTCTCTCCCTCTCTCTCCATCTTTCTCCCTCTTTCGCCCTCTTTTCCCCTCCCTCTCTCTTCCTCTCTCTCCCTCTCTTTCTCCATCTCTTTCTCAAAGCAATTCAATAAACTTTATTGACACGGAAAGTTAAATAACTTACATTGTCCAAGTAAACATACTGTATAATAAATATGGTTGAATACGACCATAATATCTCCCGCCCCTTCTCTCACTCCTGCTCCAAACACACTCTCTAAGAGATCAGTTATATGTAGTAGAAAGAGCAGATCCAAAGATGACATCCTCTCTCTCCCTCTCTCCCCCTCTCTCCTTATTACAAGCCACACTCTGATAGGTGAAGGATCCTGTGGGGTTGATGGACTGGAGCCTGCAGTAGGTTCCCGGTTAGGGTTGATGGACTGCAGCCTGCAGTAGGTTCCCGGTTAGGGTTGATGGACTGCAGCCTGCAGTAGGTCCCCGGTTAGGGTTGATGGACTGGAGCCTGCAGTAGGTCCCCGGTTAGGGGTAATGGACTGCAGCCTGCAGTAGGTCCCCGGGTTAGGGTTGATGGACTGCAGCCTGCAGTAGGTCCCCGGTTAGGGTTGATGGACTGCAGCCTGCAGTAGGTCCCCGGTTAGGGTTGATGGACTGCAGCCTGCAGTAGGTCCCCGGTTGGGGTTGATGGGCTACAGCCTGCAGTTGTCGCACCCTGATCTGTTTCACCTGTCCTTGTTATTGTCTCCACCCCCTCCAGCTGTCGTTTGTTTCCCCCAGTTTATTTATCCCTGTGTTTCCTGTCTCTCTGTGTCAGTTCGTCTTGTATGTCCAAGTCTTTCCCGTTCTCTTGCTTTTGCTATTTCTCCTTTTTCTAGTCCTCCCGTTATTGACGCTTGCCTGTTTCTGGACTCTGTACCCGTCTGCCTGACCATTCTGCCTGCCTTGACCTTGAGCCTGCCTGCCATCTCTTGGACTCTGATCTGGTTTTGACCTTTTGCCTATCCATGACCATTCTCTTGCCTACTCCTTTTTGGATTATTAAACATCTAAGACTCCAACAATCTGCCTCCTGTGTCTGCATCTGGGTCTTGCCTTGTGTTAGGATAGCAGTCGGGCCCTGGGTGGGGTTGATGGGCTACAGCCTGCAGTAGGTCCCCGGTTAGGGTTGATGGACTACAGCCTGCAGTCGGGCCCTGGTTGGAATTGATGGTCTACAGCCTGCAGTAGGTCCCCGGTTAGGGTTGATGGGTTACAGCCTGCAGTAGGTCCCTGGTTGGGGTTGATGGGCTACAGCCTGCAGTAGGTCCCTGGTTGGGGTTGATGGGCTACAGCCTGCAGTAGGTCCCTGGTTGGGATTGATGGACAGCAGCCTGCAGTAGGTCCCTGGTTAGTGTTGATGGGTTACAGCCTGCAGTACGTCCCTGGTTGGGGTTGATAGGCTACAGCCTGCAGTAGGTCCCTCATTGGGATTGATGGACTGCAGCCTGCAGTAGGTCCCTCATTGGAATTGATGGACTGCAGCCTGCAGTAGGTCCCTGGTTGGGATTGATGGGCTGCAGCCTGCAGTAGGTCCCCGGTTAGGGTTGATGGACTGCAGCCTGCAGTAGGTCCCCGGTTAGGGTTGATGGACTGCAGCCTGCAGTAGGTCCCCGGTTAGGGTTGATGGACTGCAGCCTGCAGTAGGTCCCCGGTTAGGGTTGATGGACTGCAGCCTGCAGTAGGTCCCCGGTTAGGGTTGATGGACTGCAGCCTGCAGTAGGTCCCCGGTTAGGGTTGATGGACTGCAGCCTGTAGTAGGTCCCCGGTTAGGGTTGATGGACTGGAGCCTGCAGTAGGTCCCCGGTTAGGGGTGATGGACTACAGCCTGCAGTAGGTCCCCGGTTAGGGTTGATGGACTGCAGCCTGCAGTAGGTCCCCGGTTAGGGTTGATGGACTGCAGCCTGCAGTAGGTCCCCGGTTGGGGTTGATGGGCTACAGCCTGCAGTTGTCGCACCCTGATCTGTTTCACCTGTCCTTGTTATTGTCTCCACCCCCTCCAGCTGTCGTTTGTTTCCCCCAGTTTATTTATCCCTGTGTTTCCTGTCTCTCTGTGTCAGTTCGTCTTGTATGTCCAAGTCAACCAGCGGTTTTTCCCGTTCTCTTGCTTTTGCTATTTCTCCTTTTTCTAGTCCTCCCGGTATTGACGCTTGCCTGTTTCTGGACTCTGTACCCGTCTGACTGACCATTCTGCCTGCCTTGACCTTGAGCCTGCCTGCCATCTCTTGGACTCTGATCTGGTTTTGACCTTTTGCCTGTCCATGACCATTCTCTTGCCTACTCCTTTTTGGATTATTAAACATCTAAGACTCCAACAATCTGCCTCCTGTGTCTGCATCTGGGTCTTGCCTTGTGTTAGGATAGCAGTCGGGCCCTGGGTGGGGTTGATGGGCTACAGCCTGCAGTAGGTCCCCGGTTAGGGTTGATGGGCTACAGCCTGCAGTAGGTCCCCGGTTAGGGTTGATGGACTACAGCCTGCAGTAGGTCCCCGGTTAGGGTTGATGGACTACAGCCTGCAGTCGGGCCCTGGTTGGGATTGATGGGCTACAGCCTGCAGTAGGTCCCCGGTTAGGGTTGATGGGTTACAGCCTGCAGTAGGTCCCTGGTTGGGGTTGATGGGCTACAGCCTGCAGTAGGTCCCTGGTTGGGATTGATGGGCTACAGCCTGCAGTAGGTCCCTGGTTAGGGTTGATGGGTTACAGCCTGCAGTAGGTCCCTGGTTGGGGTTGATGGGCTACAGCCTGCAGTAGGTCCCTGGTTAGGGTTGATGGGTTACAGCCTGCAGTAGGTCCCTGGTTGGGGTTGATAGGCTGACAGCCTGCAGGTCCCTGGTTGGGATTGATGGGCTACAGCCTGCAGCAGGTCCCTGGTTAGGGTTGATGGGTTACAGCCTGCAGTAGGTCCCTGGTTGGGGTTGATGGGTTACAGCCTGCAGTAGGTCCCTGGTTAGGGTTGATGGGTTACAGCCTGCAGTAGGTCCCTGGTTGGGGTTGATGGGCTACAGCCTGCAGTAGGTCCCTGGTTGGGATTGATGGACAGCAGCCTGCAGTAGGTCCCTGGTTAGGGTTGATGGGTTACAGCCTGCAGTAGGTCCCTGGTTGGGGTTGATAGGCTACAGCCTGCAGTAGGTCCCTGGTTGGGATTGATGGGCTACAGCCTGCAGTAGGTCCCCGGTGGGGACCACAAACAGTAGGTAATGGCCGGGCCACGGTGGGTGTTAATTTGTTATTGTAACTCAGCAGCTGTGCGGCATGCTCCGAGAGCAGGTGGCAGCCTCCGCAGGGGTGGTGGATGGGGGAGGAGAAGAGGGGGAGGGAGACAGGAGCATGTGGCATGTGTGTGTGTGTGTGTGTGGGGGGGGGGGTAGCTCTCAGCAAGCAAATTATATATCCTGTTTCCATGAGAAACAACATATGAGGGCCTGGATGGGTTCCAATACTAATCATTCCTTGCCTTCAATAGGTTGTTGTGTTGCAGAGACGCAAGAAAGCAACACCACTGTATAGATGGCACACGGATTAATCAAATAAATAGATGTGGATGTGCTCTAGACCTACCTCTCTCTCTCTCTAATATAAATTATTATTATATTATCAAATAGAACATTCTTGATTAGCATCTATGCCAAAAATAGCCTACAACATGACAAAAATAGAACATTGAATCAATCTAAACATTACCTGAATATTCTCAACAAAGATCAAATGTTCAGAAGAAATTACTGTTTGCTCCTTCTTGTGACTTCCGTAGGATATGGCCAAATGCATTGCAGACTAGTGGTAGCCAAAAACATAATATGTATCTTGATTTAAAAGACATTTTGTCAACACACCGTTGACATGCAAACAAGTAGTGGTCTGTTGGGCGGAAGGCAGCGTAGAGGTTAGGAGAGTTGTAACCGAAAGGTCGCTGGTTAAAACCCAGAGCAGACTAATAATTATTATTGTCGTATTTCCCATAATCTAATTTAGCGTCCGTAAAAGATATTTCCCTGCTGTTAACGACGGTGTAACAACGCAGCAGAGTTTTGGCTTTTTCTCGAAAGGATTACAATTTGGCCCGCCCACTCAAATATTCAGTGCAATGTTGCTACAGTAGCAGCCTATGCCCCTGATACCTGATGCTGCAGTGTTACGGATCACTGTGTCTATTATCTTGATAGAAAAACAAGTCAGTGGCTGATATCAGTTGACTCGATAAGCGTAATATTTTGGTTATAGTAGGCTGTATCTTGAAACGTGCACACTGCCATTCAAAGTGCGAAGAGCATGGTCGGGATCACGGGCGCTTTGCAATGTAAGTAACTAACCTATCTATGTTTTAGTGCTGTAAAATACATGTTAAACGTTTTTGTGACCATTTCAAGTATTATTATTTTGACATTATCCTATGGCTATTTGTTTGGATGAGATGCGCTGCTATAAATAAAAGGGACAGCGTCAAATAGCTACTGGTCGCGCGCGCTCAGGAAAGGACTCAAAAATGCGGAAACTGTTTGCACGGAAGGCTAGTCGATTTCCCCCATAATATATCCACAACAGTAGACGTGTCTTTTGTCCTGGGTATTTCGTTGCCTAGTGTAATGTTATGACGTTTAGTAGGCAGACATTTTTTATTTGACCTGAATAATTTGACAGGGTGCAAACATTCAATGGGACATTCACACATAGCCCAAGCAGGCCTACATCAAGAAAATAGAATTATGTTCACAGTCAATTCAAATGTGTCTCATTATAAATACTATTTTTTTGCATTACCTTTGTTAACGTTAGATTATTATATTAGTAACCTAACTGTAGTCTATAATAACATGCATATAATGATGTTGTGAGCTTTGCCCTCGTATAGCTGGTAATATCCTGATATTATGCTGCGAAGGCCGTCCCTCTAAATGTGTCTTTTCAGTGGATGATTTGGAATTAGTCCACCAGGCAAAGTTTTGCACCATCTGGAGCTTTACAGCTTTTCAAGACAATAACACCAGGCGGTCTAAAGACTGCCAATAGAGACTCCCACTTGTCTACTTAGCCAGTGGGACAAAGGCACAGTCATGCAATGCAAGTGGGGTCGCCAGACCTAGCCACAGCCTCAAGGCGCAACTGTATTTGTGTGTTTGACCCGGGAGAAATAATTCGTCTCCCTTTTGTCCCAATGTCGGAATAACAAACGATGGCTCGACAAAGACGAGACAGTAGTCCTAATGATGAAACATAGTTTGTTACAGTAACCAGCAGAGAGCAGCAGAGAGCAGCAGAGCTCCTCTGGCATCCATGATGGAACTGTAATCGTGATTGATCTTCCGTTTCATGGTTCTTAATGTTCTTGGATTTTGGTCCAAAATGTTGACCTGAACGAATACATGTTGAAATACAGCTAGTTTCAATGTAGTTGTTTTTTCAATGGTATAACTTGAATAGTTTTACAGTATAGAGAAGGGAGTGTGGCGCATCGGTTGTCTTGCTAGGAGATAGTGTGCAAGGAGATAGTGTGCTAGGAGATAGTGTGCAAGGAGATAGTTGTGCGATGACAGACTTGCCAAAGAGAACACAACATCGCTCACGTTCTTTCTCAATCACTGTTTTGTCCCTTGATTCAATTAAATCCACTTGAAAACATGTGGGCAAGTTGGACACAACTACAAATTTCCCCATTTTCCATATTTTTTTTTCTATTTTTTTTTGTGATTCCATTCCCCTGACTTTTTAAAGGGAAATAAATAAATTACAAAAGGGTCCTGCAGGTTTGCATTAGGCTCCTAATTGGTTTTGGCTTGAGTGGCTCCTCCGGGTTGCCAGATCTGGCGCCTTTATGTTGTGTTGTCATGTGGGAGAATTTCCCTGGCACTGTGGAGAGAGAGGTGCCTGTAGCTGGGAGTGAGTCAGCCCAGCATCCTCATCCCCTCTCATCGCCTCTCATGTACGGCTCTCTCTGGTCTCTGAGTGGGTCTTTTCCACCAGTAACACCTGTTAATGCTTTACTGGGCCCCATGGCGCTGCTCTCATCCAGCTCCGTAGTCAGGCCCATCAGATTGGAGGTTTGCTCTAAGCCTGGCCCCCATTAATAACTATCAGAGGATGAATCTGAGTTTGATTCAGAAACACAGATGATTTGAGTGAAGTGGAGCAGTGTGGAATTTTTTATTTTTTTTTGTTGAGGTGAACTAAGTTTGACTCATCACTGATTGGTGATTACATTTTGTGTGCACAGGCAGATCATACATAGTCATTTATAAAGTGTGGTTATGACTGGAAACAACTTGAGCAGACTTTCATGCTTGGTGTGGAATTAGATCGGGGTGCCTCGCTTTTCCGTGACCTCATCAATTAGAGCCACAATAAAAACAATCGCAAAAATATTCTGTTCCCATGTCTTCTATTCATTAATGAGGGTCATAAACTACTAAAATACCAACTCCAAAAGTCTAAATGAAAACCGACCTTTTACTCTAATAAATCAGTCTATTCCCTTTGGTGAGAGGAAATCACAAACATCCATCTCTCCTATTCATTTAGAAGTCTACCCTAAATCTCCCCCACAAGGGTTAACACGAGTCAGAACCCAGCAACCCAGAGTTTGTGTGTTAGAATCTCTTCATGGGTAACTTTAGCATTTTCGCTACTTTGCAACTACTTAGCATGTTATTTAACCCTTCCCCTAATCTTAACCCTTTAACCTAACTCCTAAACCTTTTAACTACTTAGCTAGCATGTTAACTAGTCCTAACCTTAACCCGTAACCTAATACTAACCGTAACTCCTAGCCTCACTAAAGTTAGCCACCTAGCTAGCCTATCTAACGTTAACCACAACAAATTGGAGTTTGTGTAATGTACACGAATGCATTATGAAGGAAGAAAATTGTGTAATGAAAATGGTGTAATACACACAAAAAGTGAACTTTTTTCGTGTGCCTGTCACAAATTTTGAATAAGCAATTTGTGTCTATTTCACAATAAGCTGTGATAGTGTGTTGCGAGCCACTGACTCAATAAATCTCCCTTGACAGGCCCTGTCATGTAGGAGTGTTTTTGTGAGCTAGTCGCCGTCCGTCCTTATTTCACATACCCCTATTATTTCAGCCTGTGAGGCAACCTGAAACGAAGGAGAGAGAGGGAGAGAGATAGAAAAGTGACAGAGAGAGACGGAGGGAGGAAGAAAAAAAAGGGAGAGGAACTGATTAACTGTCAGGAGAATGTGAGGCTAATTGACGCCAGGTTCGCACAGCTGTTTCTTGTTGCTGCACACTGCACGGACCGGGTGGGAGGATTGGATCCAGATGTGGGCCCTGCTCTTCGGATCGCCCGCCAATAACAATCCTCTGGAATGCCAGTCTACAGGAGACAAAACCTATTAGTGGGCCTGGGGCGTGCTCCGCTCCGTTCCTCTCTCCATCTCAACCCCTTTTTTTGTGGACGGTCAAGACTATCACTTCTTAGAGGCTTTTTGTTATGCTGTTGAGTTGACTACAGGGCTCAGTATGCAGAGCTGTCATTTTGTTTGACTAACTAGCCTCATAATGTTGGTACTGTGTCATTGTATCTGCATTACACGTTGATATCATATGACACATTTAAGGCTTGAAACCAGCTATGGGGTTCAAAATGTGTTTAGCATATTTCAGAGGGCTTTTGAAAGTCCCCCAAAATGGATTAATACCTTTGTGTCCTGCTGTGAAAACTGTTTCTTTCAAAACCTTCATTGAAAATGCATGTATCCTTTCTACCCCTCTGTGTTGGCGGGCATTCGACTGGTGGGGGCCTTATTGTCTGCGGGAATTTATTAAGTCTCCTACTTTAAGCAGAGGACATTGACAGAGAACAAAAGTACTAATCACCCAGTAGTAAATTAGAGTGGTCACAGTGGAAAAGACAAGTGAAAGGACCGTATCACCACATTATGCTTTTTTAATACCCGTTCTTCCCTGCTCCAGTCCAGACAAAGCCTCGTTAGGATTGGTTCCCCCTATTCTCCACAGCTTTCGGGATATTCTACCCCTCTCACCCTCTTTCTTTCGCACTCTCTCTCCTGGTCAATGGGGATGGGGAGTCCAGCTGCAGTGGGCTTGTCAGCACCCAGAGGAGAGTTCAAATCTATGCCTGTATGAGTTTCCCATTGAAGACTGATAGCACAATATGGACAGGCTTTCAAATGAGAAACTCAGTTGTCAGTTATTTTGGGAGCCCCCCCCCCCCCAAAAAAAAAGACTTCTCAGAATTTCCCCCCAAACCTTTCAAGAGTTAGGACATCTTTCAAATGCAAACCTTCTCTCGCAAGGCATTCTTTACATTGTCATAACTGTTTACATTCTTTACATTGTCATAACTGTTTACATTCTTTACATTGTCATAACTGTTTACATTCTTTACATTGTCATAACTGTTTACATTCTTTACATTGTCATAACTGTTTACATTCTTTACATTGTCATAACTGTTTACATTCTTTACATTGTCATAACTGTTTACATTCTTTACATTGTTATAACTGTTTACATTCTTTACATTGTCATAACTGTTTACATTCTTTACATTGTCATAACTGTTTACATTCTTTACATTGTCATAACTGTTTACATTCTTTACATTGTCATAACTGTTTACATTCTTTACATTGTTATAACTGTTTACATTCTTTACATTGTCATAACTGTTTACATTCTTTACACTGACATGACATAACCGTGACGTGACACATCATCGGCTTTTTAAAACGATGTGTAAAACTGTCCCAAGTCTGTCTCGTTGTATGCTTTAGCGCACGTGTCAAACTCAATCCATTTAGGGGCAGGTGTCTGCGGGTTTTCGCTTGTCCCTTGTACTTCATTTATTAATTAAGGTCTCTAATTAGTAAGGAGCTCCCCTCACCTGATTGTCTAGGTCTTAATTGAAAGGAAAAACCAGCAGGCACTAGGTCCTCCATGGAAGGAGTTTGACACTCCTGCTTTAGCGGTAACATTTTTTTCTGGCTAACCAGCTGACCTAAATCACGGATGATGGACGGTTCAGACAAAGTCTTCCCATGTGTCTGTTGTACGAGCGCTTTATGCCTCCTGATGCTGCCTCATCAAACTTCATCCCATTTATCACAGCTATGTTTCCAGTCCTGCTGAGCTTCAGCGTCACCCATGGAAGGGGGTCTGTTCAGGATCTGTAGTCATAAAGTGCTGATCTTGGATCAGTTTTGCTTTTTAAAATCATCGGCTGAGTACAATTATTAGCGTCAGGGGGAACCTGATCCTAGATCAGCACTTCCACTCTGAGATGCTTTATGAAAAGGGGCCCAATTGTAGTGAAACCCTGTTGTCATTCCGTTATTCCCCTATCTCCAACTTTCCAGACACTATTCAACGATGCTTGTTCTTTTTTGTTGGAATGATCTTATCAGCAGACCTGTACCATGATGTTCATGTGTCTTTCCTTTGGTGGTATCTTTTGCTTGTTGGCTTTGTGTCTTGTGACATCAGAGGATCAGTGGTGTTATTATGCCCTTAGTTTGAAATAACCATCAAGGAGAGGGCCAACCCTAACGCTATTATGCCCTTAGTTTGAAATAACCATCAAGGAGAGGGCCAACCCTAACGCTATTATGCCCTTAGTTTGAAATAACCATCAAGGAGAGGGCCAACCCTAACGCTATTATGCCCTTAGTTTGAAATAACCATCAAGGAGAGGGCCAACCCTAACGCTATTATGCCCTTAGTTTGAAATAACCATCAAGGAGAGGGCCAACCCTAACGCTATTATGCCCTTAGTTTGAAATAACCATCAAGGAGAGGGCCAACCCTAACGCTATTATGCCCTTAGTTTGAAATAACCATCAAGGAGAGGGCCAACCCTAACGCTATTATGCCCTTAGTTTGAAATAACCATCAAGGAGAGGGCCAACCCTAACGCTATTATGCCCTTAGTTTGAAATAACCATCAAGGAGAGGGCCAACCCTAACGCTATTATGCCCTTAGTTTGAAATAACCATCAAGGAGAGGGCCAACCCTAACGCTATTATGCCCTTAGTTTGAAATAACCATCAAGGAGAGGGCCAACCCTAACGCTATTATGCCCTTAGTTTGAAATAACCATCAAGGAGAGGGCCAACCCTAACGCTATTATGCCCTTAGTTTGAAATAACCATCAAGGAGAGGGCCAACCCTAACACTATTATGCCCTTAGTTTGAAATAACCATCAAGGAGAGGGCCAACCCTAACGCTATTATGCCCTTAGTTTGAAATAACCATCAAGGAGAGGGCCAACCCTAACGCTATTATGCCCTTAGTTTGAAATAACCATCAAGGAGAGGGCCAACCCTAACGCTATTATGCCCTTAGTTTGAAATAACCATCAAGGAGAGGGCCAACCCTAACGCTATTATGCCCTTAGTTTGAAATAACCATCAAGGAGAGGGCCAACCCTAACGCTATTATGCCCTTAGTTTGAAATAACCATCAAGGAGAGGGCCAACCCTAACGCTATTATGCCCTTAGTTTGAAATAACCATCAAGGAGAGGGCCAACCCTAACACTATTATGCCCTTAGTTTGAAATAACCATCAAGGAGAGGGCCAACCCTAACGCTATTATGCCCTTAGTTTGCCTCTTGTGGCCACAAAGCCGAGGCAGGTGGTCTCATCATCCTTAGTGTGTGGGGATGTTTTGTGGAGAGACAGCTTTGTTTTGTTTAATTCGCTTTGTTGGTTTTTGTCATTGTTGTTTTGTTAGAGAGAGAGAGAGAGAGAGAGAGAGAGAGAGAGAGAGAGAGAGAGAGAGAGAGAGAGACTTGTATCAGTTTTAGACAACAACAACAAAGAGAAACACACAACTTGTCTGTTTGTTTTGTTAGTGTGAGTCTCTCTCTCTCTCACACACACACACACACACACACACACACACACACACACAGACAGAAACACACCTTCCGGGGGAGCGCACTTCTGACAAGTCTAAACATCCCTGCGGCTGAACCCTGAGTAAAGCAAAGGCATGCCTATGTGTGTCTGCCCGGATTCCTCAGAGTTCTTATCTAGCTGAGCTTGTAAAACCGTCTTCGCACTGGCAAGTGATTCAAATCACATTTTTTGCATATCCGATTCGAATTTGATCTTTTTCCTGCAGTCTGAATAGCCAAAAAGCACATGGAATCTGATATATTATGCCACATTACGCCACATAATTCCTCAAATCAAATTCTATTTGTCACATGCATTGAATACAGGTGTATACCTTACCGTGAAACGCTTACTTACGAGTCCTTTGTGGGAGGTTCTGATGTGACTAAACGGTCAAATCATATTTATTTAGTTTGTAGACTGTTATTGGGCATATCTTGTTACTTGTCAAACTGTCAACAGAGTAGTAAGAACATGTTTAGCTAATTAGCCTGATAATTGTTAACAAACAAATGAGTGAATGTGCTAGAAATGTGAACAGCTACCTAGCTAGCTAGTTGCCTGCCTTGGCCAAAATGACTTGTTTTGAAAGTTGGATCATCTTTTCCTTTGAGGCTTTAAAAGTTTTCCTACACTATGATTTTGAACATTCAAAGAAACTGGGAAACATCCATGACAGGCGTTGTTAGCATGCTACACAACAACTTTGGAGTGAGAGGAAGCACCAATCAGCCTACACCCCTATGTGCACACCCGTTGTTACTATGACAACTAGCATAGCCATGTCAGCAAATGACTGCTGTCTGAACACACACATCCGATTCGGTCACTTGTAACTTGCTGTTTGGACAATCAGTAGTCCAAAACGGATTTGAAAAACAAAACTGATTTGAGCATTAAGGCCTGCAGTGTGAACAAGGCTTAATTGAGCACTTCACAAATCCCCCAGCAGGCTCTGTCTCTGCCTGGTCAGGTGTTCCCAACACTGCTCTCCAGATGAGCCACCTGCAAAACACAGGTGTGGCCATCGCTAGACAATAGCACAACACAGCTGCTCTTGCCCGGAGGATAACGAGAAGGTTATAATAGGATCAACTGCAGGTAGAGGAAGGAACACACACGCACGGTTACAGTAACCGTACACCCTGATGAGATGAGGTCTCTGGCTGGCCATGTCAAAGTGCGTCTTTGAGTCGCAATGACGAGGACTTTCCCGGGCCACCGTGTTGATGTATGTTTACTTTCACCTGCCTATTGTTACGTCTCTGACATGACAGGAAAAGTACAGTTCATTGTGGGTCAGAAAGTGGCACTATTGTCAGGTCCTTCCTGTAAGCACAACGGGCGACACAACCAACCACCACCATGGAATGAAAATCAGGTTAAACCATTTAATAGGAAGAGAAATGCAGTTTGGGATCTTACTTTTTTTGTTTCTTTCTACTCTCACCTGTCCTACTGCTCAGACATGCCTCTTGTGAAATGTCTGCTCTCTTTAAAATCTCTTTTACAAGGTGACTGTTAAGTATACTGAACAAAAATATAAATGCAACATGCAACAATTTCTAAGATTTTGCTGAGTTACAATTCATATAAGGAAATCAGTCAATTGAAATAAATGAATTAGGCCCAAATCTATGGATTTCACTTGACTGGGCAGAGGTGGGGAGCCAGGTCCACCCACTGGGGAACCAGGCCCAGCCAATGAGAATGAGTTTTTCCCCATAAAAAATACTCCTCAGAACCCACCCTCCCCCCGCAGGTGAAGAAGCCGGATGTGGAGGTGCTTACACGTGGTCTGCGGTTTGGAGGCTGGTTGGACATACTGACAAATTCTATAAAACGACATTGGAGGTGATTTATGGTAGAGATATGAACATTAAATTCTCTGGCAACAGCTCTGGTGTACATTCCTGCAGTCAGAATGCCAATCGCTTCCTCAACTTGAGACACATGTGGCTTTGTGTTATGTGACAAAACACCACCTTTTAGAGTGGCCTTTTAGTGTCCCCAGCACAAGGTGTGTCTGTGTAATGATCCTGCTTTTTAATCAGCTTCTTGCTATGCCAGTCCTGTCAGGTGGATAGATTTTCTTGACAAAGGATAAATTGCTTACTAACAGAGATGTAAACAAATAAACGTGTGCACAAAATGTAAAAGAAATATGTTTTTGTGCATATGGAAAATTTCAAGGATCTTTTATTTCAGCCCATGAAACATTGGACCAATACTTTACATGTTCTGTTTATATTTTTGTTCAATGTACATTAATGCACTATGCTTATGTTAATCATGGACTTCAAATGGATTACAGTATATATTGCATGTTTCGGCTATAAGAAGATAAGAATGCCGTATGCATATTGCATATGGTACATGTTACTATGCTATACCAGGCTTCAGGCCTGCGTACTGTAGGTATGAAAACAACAGTAGGGCCATAGAAAGCCGACTGTCGGTCTGGCATGTTTGTGCTTCTAATCAGTAGTTTAGAACTCATGTTTGCTGAAAATGTTCTAAGGTTGGCAGAGGAGGACAAACTTCAGACAAGCTCTTACTGCATGGTGCATTTAGTGATTATAATATTGTAAGTGGGAGCATGTAAGGCTTTAACTATATATGCCATGGATAGCTCAGTAGGTTTATCTGGTGCTCGGTTTAAATGGAGAGAGAAGGAGAAGGTGGTTATTGAATATCGTTTAACAGAGTTATTGGAGAAAAGGTTTGGAGTCGGTCTGTGCACTTGGCCTTCCTCTGTGGAAACTTCAGGAAGATGCAGCCAAGTGAGCGTGTGACCCACCTCTCGTAAATTCTATGCGCGTGCACACGCACACATATACACACACACACATGCGCTCTCTTTCATACACATACACACACATATACACACACACATACACATCAACACACACATACACAAATGCACTCTCTCTCTCTTTCTCTTTCACCACCACACACACATCAACACATACATACACAATGCACACACAGTCCTCCCCTTCTCCAACCCAAAGTGTAACAAGAGATCTGACGTTTTTCCATGGGTGAGTAGGCGGGTCAGGCCTTACTTAAACTAATCGCTCCCAGCAGTGTTGAACAGCCAGACACTCTGGAGCCGTGGGCTGAGGTTTTGGAATGCCACTGCCGGCTCAATGCCTGCCTTTCATCGAGAGTGAGGGAGAGAGAGAGGGAATGAGAAGGGGGGAGAGAGAGAGGGAATGAGAAGGGGGGGAGAGAGAGGGAATGAGAAGGGGGAGAGAGAGAGGGAATGAGAAGGGGGAGAGAGAGGGAATGAGAAGGGGGAGAGAGAGGGAATGAGAAGGGGGGAGAGAGGGAATGAGAAGGGGGGAGAGAGAGGGAATGAGAAGGGGGAGAGAGAGAGGGAATGAGAAGGGGGAGAGAGAGGGAATGAGAAGGGGGGAGAGAGAGGGAATGAAAAGGGGGAGAGAGAGAGGGAATGAGAAGGGGGGAGAGAGAGAGGGAATGAGAAGGGGGGAGAGAGGGAATGAGAAGGGGAGAGAGAGAGAGAGGGAATGAGAAGGGGGAGAGAGAGGGAATGAGAAGGGGGAGAGAGAGGGAATGAGAAGGGGGAGAGAGAGGGAATGAGAAGGGGGGAGAGAGAGGGAATGAGAAGGGGGAGAGAGAGGGAATGAGAAGGGGGAGAGAGAGAGGGAATGAGAAGGGGGGAGAGAGAGAGGGAATGAGAAGGGGGAGAGAGAGAGAGGGAATGAGAGAGGAGAGAGAGAGGGAATGAGAAGGGGGAGAGAGAGAGGGAATGAGAAGGGGAGAGAGAGAGGGAATGAGAAGGGGGAGAGAGAGAGGGAATGAGAAGGGGGAGAGAGAGAGGGAATGAGAAGGGGGGAGAGAGAGAGGGAATGAGAAGGGGGAGAGAGAGAGAGGGAATGAGAAGGGGAGAGAGAGGGAATGAGAAGGGGGAGAGAGAGAGAGGGAATGAGAAGGGGGAGAGAGAGAGGGAATGAGAAGGGGAGAGAGAGAGGGAATGAGAAGGGGGAGAGAGAGAGGGAATGAGAAGGGGAGAGAGGGAATGAGAAGGGGGGGAGAAGAGAGGGAATGAGAAGGGAGGAGAGAGAGAGGGAATGAGAAGGGGGAGAGAGAGAGAGGGAATGAGAAGGGGAGAGAGAGAGGGAATGAGAAGGGGGGGAGAGAGAGAGAGGGGGATGAGAATGAGAAGGGGGAGAGAGAGAGGGAATGAGAAGGGGGGAGAGAGAGAGGGAATGAGAAGGGGGAGAGAGAGAGGGAATGAGAAGGGGGGGAGAGAGAGAGGGAATGAGAAGGGGGAGAGAGAGAGGGAATGAGAAGGGGGAGAGAGAGAGAGGGAATGAGAAGGGGGAGAGAGAGAGGGAATGAGAAGGGGGAGAGAGAGAGGGAATGAGAAGGGGGGAGAGAGAGAGAGGGAATGAGAAGGGGGAGATAGAGAGGGAATGAGAAGGGGGAGAGAGAGAGAGGGAATGAGAAGGGGGAGATAGAGAGGGAATGAAGGGGGGAGAGAGAGAGGGAATGAGAGGGGGAGAGAGAGGGAATGAGAAGGGGGGAGAGAGAGAGAGGGAATGAGAAGGGGGGGAGAGAGAGAGGGAATGAGAAGGGGGAGAGAGAGAGGGAATGTGAAGGGGGAGAGAGAGAGGGAATGAGAAGGGGGGAGAGAGAGGGAATGAGAAGGGGGAGAGAGAGGGAATGAGAAGGGGGAGAGAGAGAGGGAATGAGAATGAGAAGGGGAGAGAGAGAGAGGGAATGAGAAGGGGGAGAGAGAGAGGGAATGAGAAGGGGAGAGAGAGAGAGGGAATGAGAAGGGGGAGAGAGAGAGAGGGAATGAGAAGGGGGAGAGAGAGAGGGAATGAGAAGGGGAGAGAGAGAGGGAATGAGAAGGGGGAGAGAGAGAGGGAATGAGAAGGGGGAGAGAGAGGGAATGAGAAGGGGAGAGAGAGAGGGAATGAGAGAGAGGGGGAGAGGGGGAGAGAGAGAGGGAATGAGAAGGGGAGAGAGAATGAGAGAGGAGAGGGAATGAGAAGGGGGAGAGAGAGAGGGAATGAGAAGGGAGAGAGAGAGGGAATGAGAAGGGGGAGAGAGAGAGGGAATGAGAAGGGGGGGGAGAGAGAGAGGGAATGAGAAGGGGGAGAGAGAGAGAAGGGGAATGAGGGAATGGGGGAGAGAGAGAGAGGGAATGAGAAGGGGGAGAGAGAGAGGGAATGAGAAGGGGGAGAGAGAGAGAGGGAATGAGAAGGGGGAGAGAGAGAGGGAATGAGAGGGGGAGAGAGAGAGGGAATGAGAAGGGGGAGAGAGAGAGGGAATGAGAGGGGGGGAGAGAGAGAGGGAATGAGAAGGGGGGAGAGAGAGAGGGAATGAGAAGGGGGAGAGAGAGAGGGAATGAGAAGGGGGAGAGAGAGGGGAATGAGAAGGGGGAGAGAGAGAGGGAATGAGAAGGGGGAGAGAGAGAGGGAATGAGAAGGGGGAGAGAGAGAGGGAATGAGAGGGGGAGAGAGAGAGGGAATGAGAAGGGGGGAGAGAGAGGGAATGAGAAGGGGGAGAGAGAGAGGGAATGAGAAGGGGGAGAGAGAGAGGGAATGAGAAGGGGAGAGAGAGAGGGAATGAGAAGGGGGAGAGAGAGAGGGAATGAGAAGGGGGAGAGAGAGGGAATGAGAAGGGGGAGAGAGAGAGAGGAATGAGAAGGGGGAGAGAGAGGGGAATGAGAGGGGGAGAGAGAGAGGGAATGAGAAGGGGGAGAGAGAGAGGGAATGAGAAGGGGGAGAGAGAGAGGGAATGAGAAGGGGGGAGAGAGAGAGGGAATGAGAAGGGGGGGGAGAGAGAGAGGGAATGAGAAGGGGAGAGAGAGAGGGAATGAGAAGGGGGAGAGAGAGAGAGAGGAATGAGAAGGGGAGAGAGAGAGGGAATGAGAAGGGGGGAGAGAGAGAGGGAATGAGAGGGGGAGAGAGAGAGGGAATGAGAAGGGGGGAGAGAGAGGGAATGAGAAGGGGGAGAGAGAGAGGAGAGAGGGAATGAGAAGGGGGGAGAGAGAGAGAGGGAATGAGAAGGGGAGAGAGAGAGAGGAATGAGAAGGGGGGAGAGAGAGGGAATGAGAAGGGGGAGAGAGAGAGAGGGAATGAGAAGGGGGAGAGAGAGAGGGATGAGAAGGGGGAATGAGAGAGAGAGAGGGAATGAGAAGGGGGAGAGAGAGAGAGGGAATGAGAAGGGGGGAGAGAGAGAGGAATGAGAAGGGGGAGAGAGAGAGAGGGAATGAGAAGGGGGAGAGAGAGATGGGAATGAGAAGGGGGAGAGAGAGAGGGAATGAGAAGGGGGGAGAGAGAGAGGGAAATGAGGGGGAGAGAGAGAGGGAATGAGAAGGGGGGAGAGAGAGGGAATGAGAAGGGGAGAGAGAGAGAGGGAATGAGAAGGGGAGAGAGAGAGGGAATGAGAAGGGGGAGAGAGAGAGGGAATGAGAAGGGGGAGAGAGAGAGAGGGAATGAGAGGGGGGGGGGAGAGAGAGAGGGAATGAGAAGGGGGAGAGAGAGAGGGAATGAGAAGGGGGAGAGAGAGAGGGAATGAGAAGGGGGGGAGAGAGAGGGAATGAGAAGGGGGGGAGAGGGAATGAGAAGGGGGAGAGGAAGGGAATGAGAAGGGGGGGAGAGAGAGGGAATGAGAAGGGGGGGAGAGAGAGGGAATGAGAAGGGGGAGAGAGAGAGGGAATGAGAAGGGGGAGAGAGAGAGGGAATGAGAAGGGGGAGAGAGAGGAATGAGAAGGGGAGAGAGAGAGGGAATGAGAAGGGGGGAGAGAGAGGGAATGAGAAGGGGGAGAGAGAGAGAGGGAATGAGAAGGGGGAGAGAGAGAGGGAATGAGAAGGGGGAGAGAGAGAGAGGGAATGAGAAGGGAGGAGAGAGGGGGAATGAGAGAGGGAATGGGGAGAGAGAGAGGAATGAGAAGGGGGGGAGAGAGAGGGAATGAGAAGGGGGAGAGAGAGAGAGAGGGAATGAGAAGGGGAGAGAGAGAGGGAATGAGAAGGGGGGAGAGAGAGAGGGAATGAGAAGGGGGGAGAGAGAGGGAATGAGAATGGGGAGAGAGAGGAATGAGAAGAGAGAGAGAGGGAATGAAGGGGGGAGAGAGAGAGAGGGAATGGGGGGAGAGAGAGGGAATGAGAAGGGGGAGAGAGAGGGAATGAGAGGGGGAGAGAGAGAGAGGGAATGAGAAGGGGGGAGGAGAGAGGGAACGGGAAGGGGGAGAGAGAGAGGGAATGAGAAGGGGGGGGAGAGAGAGAGGGAATGAGAATGGGGAGAGAGAGAGGGAATGAGAAGGGGGGAGAGAGAGAGGGAATGAGAAGGGGGAGAGAGAGAGAGGGAATGAGAAGGGGAGAGAGAGAGAGGAATGAGAAGGGGAGAGAGAGAGGGAATGAGAAGGGGGGAGAGAGAGAGAGGGAATGAGAGAGGGGGAGAGAGGGAATGAGAAGGGGGAGAGAGAGAGAGGGAATGAGAAGGGGGAGAGAGAGGGAATGAGAAGGGGGAGAGAGAGAGAGGGAAGAGAAGGGGGAGAGAGAGAGGGAATGAGAAGGGGGAGAGAGAGAGGGAGGGAATGAGAAGGGGGGAGAGAGAGAGGGAATGAGAAGGGGGAGAGAGAGAGGAATGAGAAGGGGGAGAGAGAGAGGGAATGAGAAGGGGGAGAGAGAGGAATGAGAAGGGGAGAGAGAGAGGAATGAGAAGGGGGAGAGAGAGGGAATGAGAAGGGGGAGAGAGAGAAGAGAAGGGAGAGAGAGAGAGGGAATGAGAAGGGGGAGAGAGAGAGAGGGAATGAGAAGGGGGAGAGAGAGAGGGAATGAGAAGGGGGAGAGAGAGAGGGAATGAGAAGGGGGGAGAGAGAGAGGGAATGAGAGAGGGGGAGAGAGAGAGAGGGAAGAGAAGAGGGAGAGAGAGAGGGAATGAGAAGGGGGGAGAGAGAGGGAATGAGAAGGGGAGAGAGAGGGAATGAGAAGGGGGAGAGAGAGAGAGGGAATGAGAGGGGGAGAGAGAGAGAGAGGGAATGAGAAGGGGGAGAGAGAGAGAGAGAGAGGGAATGAGAAGGGGGAGAGAGAGGGAATGAGAAGGGGGAGGGAAGAGAGGGAAGGGAAGGGGGGAGAGAGAGGGAATGAGAAGGGGGAGAGAGAGAGGGAATGAGAAGGGGGGAGAGAGAGAGGGAATGAGAAGGGGGGAGAGGGAGAGGGGGAATGAGAAGGGGAGAGAGAGAGAGGGAATGAGAAGGGGGAGAGAGAGAGGGAATGAGAAGGGGGGGAGAGAGAGAGGGAATGAGAAGGGGGAGAGAGAGGAATGAGAAGGAAGGGAGAGAGAGAGGGAATGAGAAGGGGGAGAGAGAGAGAGGGAATGAGAATGGGGAGAGGGAATGAGAAGGGGGAGAGAGAGAGGGAATGAGAAGGGGAGAGAGAGAGGGAATGAGAAAGGGAGAGAGAGGAGAGGGAATGAGAAGGGGGAGAGGGGGAGAGAGAGAGGGAATGAGAATGGGGGGAGAGAGAGAGGGAATGAGAAGGGGGAGAGAGAGAGAGGGAATGAGAAGGGGGGGAGAGAGAGGGAATGAGAAGGGGGGGGAGAGAGAGAGGGAAGAGAAGGGGGGGAGAGAGAGAGGGAATGAGAAGGGGGAGAGAGAGAGAGGGGAATGAGAAGGGGGGAGAGAGAGAGGGAATGAGAAGGGGGAGAGAGAGAGAGAGGGGGAATGAGAAGGGGGGAGAGAGAGAGGGAATGAGAAGGGAGGAGAGAGAGAGGGAACGAGAAGGGGGGAGAGAGAGAGGGAATGAGAAGGGGGAGAGAGAGAGGGAATGAGAAGAGAGAGGAGGAGAGAGAGAGGGGGAGAGAGAGAGGGAAGGGAAGGGGGAGAGAGAGGGAATGAGAAGGGGGAGAGAGAGGGAATGAGAAGGGGGAGAGAGAGAGGGAATGAGAAGGGGGGAGAGAGAGAGAAGGGGGAATGAGAAGAGGGGGGAGAGAGAGGGAATGAGAAGGGGGAGAGAGAGAGGGAATGAGAAGGGGGAGAGAGAGAGGGAATGAGAAGGGGGAGAGAGAGAGGGAATGAGGGGGAGATGAGAGAGAGGGGGATGAGAGAGAGGGGGAGAGAGAAGGAGAAGGGAGAGAGAGAGAGGAATGAGAAGGGGGAGAGAGAGAGGAATGAGAAGGGGGAGAGAGAGAGAGGAGGGAATGAGAAGGGGGAGAGAGAGAGAGAGGGAATGAGAATGGGGGAGAGAGAGAGGGAATGAGAAGGGGGGAGAGAGAGAGAGGGAATGAGAAGGGGGGGGAGAGAGAGAGGGAATGAGAAGGGGGGGAGAGAGAGAGAGAGGGAATGAGAAGGGGGAGAGAGAGGGAATGAGAAGGGGGGAGAGAGAGAGAGGGAATGAGAAGGGGGAGAGAGAGGCAATGAGAAGGGGGAGAGAGAGAGGGAACGAGAAGGGGGAGAGAGAGAGGGAATGAGAAGGGGAGAGAGAGAGGGAATGAGAAGGGGGAGAGAGAGAGAGGGAACGAGAAGGGGGAGAGAGAGAGGGAATGAGAAGGGGGAGAGAGAGAGGGAATGAGAAGGGGAGAGAGAGAGAGGGAATGAGAAGGGGGAGAGAGAGAGGGAATGAGAAGGGGGAGAGAGAGGGGGAACGAGAAGGGGGGGAGAGAGAGAGGGAATGAGAAGGGGGAGAGAGAGGGAATGAGAAGGGGGAGAGAGAGAGAGGGAATGAGAAGGGGGAGAGAGAGGGAATGAGAAGGGGGAGAGAGAGAGGGAACGAGAAGGGGGGGAGAGAGAGAGGGAATGAGAGAAGGGGGAGAGAGAGAGGGAATGAGAAGGGGGAGAGAGAGAGAGGGAATGAGAAGGGGGGGAGAGAGAGAGGGAACGAGAAGGGGGGGAGAGAGAGGGAATGAGAAGGGGGGGAGAGAGAGGGAATGAGAAGGGGGAGAGAGAGAGGGAATGAGAAGGGGGTGAGAGAGAGAGGGAATGAGAAGGAGAGAGGGGAACGAGAAGGGGGAGAGAGAGGGAATGAGAAGGGGGAGAGAGAGGGAACGAGAAGGGGGGAGAGAGAGGGAATGAGAAGGGGGGAGAGAGAGAGAGAGGGAATAAAAAGGGGGATGAGGGAGAGAGGGAATAATAAGGGGGATGAGGGCGAGAGGGAATGAGAAGGGGGAGAGAGAGGGAATGAGAAGGGGGGGAGAGAGAGAGGGAATGAGAAGGGGGAGAGAGAGAGAGGGAACGAGAAGGGGAGAGAGAGGGAATGAGAAGGGGGGGAGAGAGAGAGGGAATGAGAAGGGGGGAGAGAGAGAGGGAATGAGAAGGGGGGGAGAGAGAGAGGGAATGAGAAGGGGGGAGAGAGAGAGGGAATGAGAGAGGGGGAGAGAGAGAGGGAATGAGAAGGGGGGAGAGAGAGAGGGAATGAGAAGGGGGAGAGAGGGAATGAGAAGGGGGAGAGAGAGAGGGGAATGAGAGAGGGGAATGAGAGAGAGGGAATGAGAAGGGGGAGAGAGAGAGGGAATGAGAAGGGGGGAGAGAGAGAGAGGGGGGAATGAGAAGGGGGGGGAGAGAGAGAGAGGGAATGAGAAGGGGGGAGAGAGAGAGGGAATGAGAAGGGGGAGAGAGAGAGAGGGAATGAGAGAGGGAATGAGAAGGGGGAGAGAGAGGGAACGAGAAGGGGGGGGAGAGAGAGGGAATGAGAAGGGGGAGAGAGAGAGGGAACGAGAAGGGGGAGAGAGAGGGAATGAGAAGGGGGAGAGAGAGAGAGAGGGAATGAGAAGGGGGAGAGAGAGAGGGAACGAGAAGGGGGGGAGAGAGAGGGAATGAGAAGGGGGGGAGAGAGAGAGAGAGGGAATGAGAAGGGGGAGAGAGAGGGAACGAGAAGGGGGGGGAGAGAGAGAGAGGGAATAAAAAGGGGGATGAGGGGAGAGAGGGAATAATAAGGGGGGATGAGGGAGAGAGGGAATAATAAGGGGGCGAGGGAGAGAGAGAGAGGGAATGAGAAGGGGGTGAGGGAGAGAGAGGGAATGAGCAGGGGGAGAGAGAGGGAACGAGAAGGGGGGGGAGAGAGGGAATGAGAAGGGGGAGAGGGAATAAAAAGGGGGATGAGGGAGAGAGGGAATAATAAGGGGGATGAGGGCGAGAGGGAATGAGAAGGGGGGAGAGAGGGAATGAGAAGGGGGGAGAGAGAGAGGGAATGAGAAGGGGGAGAGAGAGAGAGGGAACGAGAAGGGGGGGGAGAGAGAGGGAATGAGAAGGGGGAGAGAGAGAGGGAATGAGAAGGGGGAGAGAGAGAGAGGGAATGAGAAGGGGGGAGAGAGAGAGGGAATGAGAAGGGGGAGAGAGAGAGAGGGAACGAGAAGGGGGGAGAGAGAGAGGGAATGAGAAGGGGGGAGAGAGAGAGAGGGAATGAGAAGGGGGAGAGAGAGGGAATGAGAAGGGGGAGAGAGAGAGAGGGAAGAGAGAAGGGGGAGAGAGAGGGAATGAGAAGGGGGGAGAGGGAATGAGAAGGGGAGAGAGAGAGGGAATGAGAAGGGGGGAGAGAGCAAGGGAATGAGAAGGGGGAGAGAGAGAGGGAACGAGAAGGGGGAGAGAGAGAGGGAATGAGAAGGGGGGAGAGAGAGGGAATGAGAAGGGGGAGAGAGAGAGAGGGAATGAGAAGGGGGGAGAGAGAGGGAATGAGAAGGGGGAGAGAGAGAGGGAACGAGAAGGGGGAGAGAGAGGGAATGAGAAGGGGGAGAGAGAGAGGGAACGAGAAGGGGGGAGAGAGAGGGAATGAGAAGGGGGAGAGAGAGAGAGAGGGAATGAGAAGGGGGGAGAGAGAGAGGGAACGAGAAGGGGGGAGAGAGAGGGAATGAGAAGGGGGAGAGAGAGAGAGAGGGAATGAGAAGGGGGAGAGAGGGAACGAGAAGGGGGGGAGAGAGAGAGGGAATAAAAAGGGGGATGAGGGAGAGAGAGGGAATAATAAGGGGGATGAGGGAGAGAGGGAATAATAAGGGGGCGAGGGAGAGAGAGAGAGGGAATGAGAAGGGGGTGAGGGAGAGAGAGGGAATGAGCAGGGGGAGAGAGAGAGAGGGAATAAAAGGGGGATGAGGAGAGAGAGGGAATAATAAGGGGGTTGAGGGAGAGAGAGGGAATAATAAGGGGGCGAGGGAGAGAGAGAGAGGGAATGAGAAGGGGGGTGAGGTAGAGAGAGGGAATGAGAAGGTGGGATGAGGGAGAGAGAAAAGGAATGAGAAGGGGGAGATGAGGGAGAGAGAAAAAAATAGGGGACCCATTTGGGTGATATAGGAGGGGTGTCTGAAAAGTAGGGTGGGGGGGGGCGTTTTTGCTCGAAGTGCCTCCCTCCACTGCAACATTTGTTTTTATTATCCCCGTGATGAGCTACAAACAAGCCTTTGAGTGAATCAATAGCTTTGAATTGAGTCTTCTTGGGGACGAGGCCTAGAGAGAACATCCCCACCCCAACCGCCCTCCCCATCCATAGGACTTCACATGGCCTGTTCTGATTTGATATCATTATTGTGCCAAGCATACAGTGAAGGAAATAGTCCCTCACTTTAGCGTGTGACCAGACCACTGCCAAGCATCATATTTATTTTACATTTTTTTCCTTCACCCTAAATGATCCTAGCAGACATGGAGAAAATCATTATGTCTCCTGTCAGGTTGTCCCCACACCAGATGTAATGGAAAAGAGGGCATTAAAAGATCAGACGGGACTCCTGCGGTTTCCTCCTCCGATAAACTAAAGCAGAAGTCGGCAAAGAAAAGCGAAAGAGAAGGGGAGAGTTAGAGAGGGAGAGTTAGAAAGAGACAATGGTTAAGGTGTGAAGTCATCTCTTCGTCTGTCTCTCTACCTCTGTCTATTATTAGCACAGGACAATGGACAGAAAAATAAGCACATCCCCCCCCCCCCCAAAAAAAGGCCAGTTCCTCCAGAATGCACACAGAGTCCATTGAGTTCTTTGCAGTAGTGTGGAGGTAGAGAGGAGCTGGAGCAGAGGAGAGCAAAGATGTGTTCCCTTCATAGTGCACTATTTTTGAGAGAAAGAGAGAGACACACACACACAACGATTAAGGTGCATTGTGCCTTCATTGATTCCAAGGGAACCCCTGTGGCCTGAGATATGGTGGGTGGGAGGCAAGCCAAGGAATGATCTGTTTTGGCTGGTTCTCAAGCCTGTGAATGTTCAAAGACATGCTTGGCCTTCAAGAGACAATAAAACACACACACACACACTCTCTTGCGTCTACTTGAACCAAGGTGGGGGGGGGAGGATCGGTGCTTTACGGCTGGAGAAAAAATTCACTTACCAGCATCTGTGTTTTTTGTTTACTTCCTGCATGGAGCCTCATTCTCATGTTGTTAGCAAAATAGCATGTTGGCTAGCGTCAGCATATTTGCGCAGCATTAGCAGTCATTATTGCAAATGAAGGTAATGAATGTTTTCAGTTATTTTAAATGTATTTACTAACGTAAGACTCAAGCTGCCTCAAAGGCTTTTTCTCATTTGGTAAAAATGTTGTCCTCCTCCTTGACCCGGAAACCAATAAGTAGTAGAGTGGTCGAGGAGGATTTAAATTTGTTAGTAGGCAAATAGAAGATGGTCCTCCCCTCCCCGATAGCCTCCTTTTGGTGAGGAAGTACAAGTGTATGCTACTTGAGTACTTCACGGAAGAGTTTTGAAATCGGTAGGGCTGACCCCATTTAGTCGACTGGTCGATAGGCTGTTGGTCGACTGAGATGTTTATAGTCGAGCAGTGGCAAATATATATTAAAAAATGTATGGCACACAAGACACCTGTCTGATTCACGCCTGTCTCAGTGGACTAATCCATTGTGGAGGCTGCGGGGGTGGCACACCAGTATCACCAGTAGTACATTTACCGTTCATTCCCATGATTTCTCATCTACAATGTTTGTTTGGTTACGGTATTTTCTGTTAATGTATTCAATATAATATTACAGTCTTACCATTGTCATTGTAGGAGTGTTTGCAGAGCGCACAACCTAGGCTAAAATATATATTTACGAATAGACAACTCTCGGTCGACAAATCTTTTGTTTAGTCAGGGACGGCCCTGCCACACACAAAGCATTTAAACATTTAAAAAACGACATGCTTTTTACTATATAATGCCTTGCATAACTAGCTAAATTAGTTTCTATCACTTTGTACACTTATTTTGGGAGTCCACCCTGTAAACGTAATTTGCATGATTGGAGGAGAGTCTCATTTCATACGAGCACATTTTCATCCACTTTCCCTCTCCTTGCCGCCTCTCCTCGATTACCAGAGAGGGCACTGGAGTTGAGCAAATCCAATTGACCAAAGGCTGTAGTTTTCTGTCTGTTCTTTACTTCCTGAGTAGGCTTCCATGTTTGTCTGTCATTAGCTTGTTTGCTAAGTATTAGCAGTCATTTTGCCATTATCACCAGTGAAATTCGCAGTAAATGCTGCTCCCTCCCTGCTTGCTTCGCAAACATTCGTCACCTAAAACTTTCTCAAATGGCTTCGTATGCTAATGCAGCCCAACATTTGACCTAAGCCGTCAGAGATGTAAGCCAAACGTAGCGCTAAGGCTAATACATTAGCCGTTGCATTCAGATCATGCGTGCGTTGCCGTAGCAATAATGGGGCTCCTGTTGCGTTGTGGTGGTTGGTGGCTTTCTCTGCACAGAGAAGAGGGGGCCCACAGCATCGCCGGGCTCGACCCAGCTGTGTTGCCCTCTGGGGCTTGTTAAAAAAGCCTGTGGATAATTCCCATTTCAGAAACGAAGCTCTTTTACCCCAGCCCCCTTTGAGATGGAGCCTCCCATCAGCAGCCACCACAGCCATTCATGGGGCATTGGAGCCACCACAAGGCTGCATGGCCACCTTTTGTGATGATAATGTCACCTTTCAGTAGTCAACTCAGCTGACCGGGGGCCTCTGTGTTTTCCTAGCACAAGCTGGTGTGTGTAAAGGCTTTTGGGTTCGCTCCAAGAGGGGAGCAGTTTGTGCCTGGGTCTTTTGCTGAAGAAGAATGTTTTTTTGAGACCACATGACATGCCCTATCCCTGTCAGAGTAGGCTACCGTTGGCACTATTCAATGTCAATGTACTGTAGAGGGTAATGATTGCATCTGAGAGTTGGTTACCCAAAATACGTTATCACTTACCGAGGTGTGACCACACTTTGGTTGAGGCTGTGTGTGAACACACTTTGGTTGAGGCTGTGTGTGAACACACTTTGGTTGAGGCTGTGTGTGAACACACTTTGGCTGAGGCTGTGTGTGAACACACTTTGGTTGAGGCTGTGTGTGAACACACTTTGGTTGAGGCTGTGTGTGAACACACTTTGGTTGAGGCTGTGTGTGAACACACTTTGGTTGAGGCTGTGTGTGAACACACTTTGGTTGAAGCTGTGTGTGAACACACTTTGGTTGAGGCTGTGTGTGAACACACTTTGGTTGAGGCTGTGTGTGAACACACTTTGGTTGAGGCTGTGTGTGAACACACTTTGGTTGACGCTGTGTGTGAACACACTGGTTGAGGCCATGTGTGAACACACTTTCGTTGAGGCTGTGTGTGAACACACTTTGGCCCAGCACAGCTGCATCCATTGAATCTGTCGCTATATCATTATATCATTTGAGCTCATTGTGGACTCAAGGCCACCACCATCCCCCTATTGTGTTCTTGACTTCACATTTGTTTATATGTAACTCTGTGTTGTTGTTTTTGTCGCACTGCTTTGCTTTATCTTTTCCAGGTCGCAGTTGTAAATGAGAACTTGTTCTCAACTGGCCTACCTGGTTAAATAAAGGTTCAATTAAATTTTTTTTTTTTTTTTAATTTCCTTCACTCGCTCGCACAACAAACCATCCAACACAAGGCAAATTGAGTAATTGAGTGAGGTAATGATGTTATGTTTCTCTCTCCTTCTGACCCTCCAACGTCCATACTCCTAGTTCCTCCAAGCTGTGGACTGGAGGAGAGTGCTGGTGCTGTCGTTTAAGCTCTGTTTATGTTTCTAAAAGTAGATGTTCGGAGAGCGTGTGAACACAACCAGATGCTCAAGGTTCACTGGGATATCTCATTTTGTAGGCAGCTAGCAACGGACCCTTTTGTTTTTCAATCTCGGGCCACACAGCCCAGCACAATGGTTAACAGCTGTGGGAGACTGCATGAAGAAGGAGCTAAAGCAATTCCATACCACATTCAGTGTTGACTTTCCTCATTAAAAAATGATGACATAAGTGTATGCTGTCCTTTCCCCCCTCTATTATGGGCCAACCATAGATGGTTCACCCAGTGTGGCAAAGAAAACGAAAGGGTAAGAGTGGTTGGTTGGTGTGGGTTATCTAATATGAGGTGCTAGTTAGCGTGGACACACTAACCTGTAGGGCTAGCGAGCGTAGCGTCTGGGTTAGCATCTGCAGAGCACCCGCTGTCAGTGCTGCGCCTCCTGTTCCCCCTACCAAGGCGCTCTGGCCCTCTCTCCCATGGCCAGATGCACTCTTTATCAGTCCAAGGATATCAGCGAAAGCTGTGTGTGTGTGTGTTTGTGTGTGTGTGTGTGTGTGTGTGTGTGTGTGTGTGTGTGCAACCCGCAGTATCAGCTGAACCTTGGGAAGCCATTAGGATGTGTGTGTGTGTCTGTGTGTGTGCTATATCACCTTCTTAATGAACTGCTTGTGTTTTGCTACTGTTTGTTTGTTGTTGTTTTGAGCATGTGTGTGTGTGTTATTTTTGAGTATCCCTGTCTAGAACTTTGAAAAGCCTTGATTATGTGTACCGTGGTTTGACTATGTGTACCATGGTTTGACTATGTGTACCGTGGTTTGACCATGTGTACCGTGGTTTGATTATGTGTACCGTGGTTTGATTATGTGTACCGTGGTTTGATTATGTGTACCGTGGTTTGACTATGTGTACCGTGGTTTGACTATGTGTACCGTGGTTTGATTATGTGTACCATGGTTTGACTATGTGTACCGTGGTTTGATTATGTGTCCCGTGGTTTGATTATGTGTACCGTGGTTTGATTATGTGTACCGTGGTTTGATTATGTGTACCATGGTTTGACTATGTGTACCGTGGTTTGATTATGTGTACCGTGGTTTGATTATGTGTACCGTGGTTTGACCATGTGTACCGTGGTTTGATTATGTGTACCATGGTTTGACTATGTGTACCGTGGTTTGATTATGTGTACCGTGGTTTGACTATGTGTACCATGGTTTGACTATGTGTACCGTGGTTTGATTATGTGTACCGTGGTTTGACCATGTGTACCATGGTTTGATTATGTGTACCGTGGTTTGAATATGTGTAACCGTGGTTTGATTATGTGTACCGTGATTTGCAAGTTGTCAATTATAAAGCCTAATAATTGACTCACCACTGAATTAAAATGGAAATCGGTCATGACAATCTAAAGTCAGCACAAAAACAATATTTTTAGAGGCTTCCATGCCCCAAACATTTTGGTGGAAAGCAAAACCATCCGTCTTTCTCTCTTACTTTTAATTCAGTGAAGCTTGAGGACAAGAGGTTGCATTCAACTCCCCACACTGCATTCAATGGTCTACCAGACTGCATTAAGTTGGTAAAACAAAAACAAAAAGGACCACTCTTGAAGGGGTTTAAAAGAAAAGTAATGCCCCCCCCCCCCTCCCCAAAGGAAAGTAATAACCCCTGAACCCCCAAGGAAAGAAATAACCCCTGACCCCCTCCCCAAAGGAAAGTAATAACCCCTGACGCCCCCTCCCCAAAGGAAAGTAATAACCACCTGACCCCCACCCCAAAAGGAAAGTAATAACCCCTGACCCCCCCACCCCAAAAGGAAAGTAATAACCCCTGACCCCCCCCACCCCAAAAGGAAAGTAATAACCACCTGACCCCCCACCCCAAAAGGAAAGTAATAACCCCTGACCCCCCACCCCAAAAGGAAAGTAATAACCACCTGACCCCCCCACCCCAAAAGGAAAGTAATAACCCCTGACCCCCCACCCCAAAAGGAAAGTAATAACCACCTGACCCCCCACCCCAAAGGGAAAGTAATAACCCCCCTTTTGGCTCTGTTTAGTCTGTAGGTGCCAGGACAATTAGTT